>NC_057814.1:254838726-255138726 GCF_018294505.1 Triticum aestivum | reverse complement strand
GCGCCGCCAGCCCCACAATCCACAACGAAAGAGCTTGCCCGCTGCCGCCGGCATTGGCCGGTGGCAGTGGCGCCCGGTGCAAGGCGCTAAGGTAGGAGGAGGCGGCGGTAACCCCTCGAGGCGGCTGGGGCACCTCAGGTTGGGGGCTTCGTCGTGCCACGGCAGGGAGGCTCCCTGGCCGTGCGGCGGCAGCCGATGACCCCATGGCTGGTAGTGCTGGCGATGGTGGGCATGGCGGCGGCCGTGCATCTGGATCCCACCCAGACCCGTCGTCGATTCTTCACATGGATGGTCGGCGGCATGATGAGGGCTCCGGTGAAGGGATGGAGGATCTCCACCGGAGTACCGGCGGCGGCATACGTCTTTATGGCAAATCTCCGCGCGGTTCCAGCCAGCCGCGAGATCGGGACGACGCGGCTTCCGATGAAAACCGCGCCTGACTGCGGTCTTGGAGGATGATGGCGGTGTCTCTGACGTCGTTTCCTTCTCGAGGCATCGTCGTTGCAGGTCACGTCAACTCGATCGGGATGTTCCGGGGGAAACTCCAGATCTGGATCTATCGGATCGGACGATGGCGGTGCCTTCAGTGTCGTTCTCCCTCCTGGGGGCATCATTTTGGAGCAAGTGCTGGCTAGAGGGGACAAGAGAAGGAGCGGTGTTACATCTACCGCAAGGTCAACGGCGGATCCCGGTGGCATGGCGTTGCGGAGTTTCGGCGACGAGTGTATGTGGATGGATACGTGTAGGGTGGTGGCATTGTCTGACGCCGTGGTGGCGTCGACGGCAGGCCTGGCAAGGTCAGTGCGTTAGTACCTGCTCTGGAGATGGATCGGTGGAAGACGGAGGCGACGGCCTCTGAGAGTGCGCCGGACCGGTGTGTGACCCAGTCCCGGCATTGTAGCTTGGTTGGGGCATCTGGCTTTAGATGTTAGGCTTTGGTGTGATGAAAGTTTGGTATTCAGTTCGGACATTCGACACCCCTTCATCAAGTGGATAGGAGAAGCGACATGTATTGCGAAGATGGTGGCTTTAGCCTTACTGGTGTATTCCTTTGTAAGGTCTTTGTGAATAATTAATAAAATGGTTGCATGCATCGTTCAGATGTAGAGGCCGGGGGTATATCCTTCTTTTCTAAAAAAATACCCTAACCAAACTTAAAACTCATGAATATCATGAAAAGTACACACATATGAGAATAGAACCATGAAACTAGAAATTAGGGATGGCAATGGGTAGGGTATGGGCGGGTACAACCTCCTTCTACCCAAACCCATACCCATAGAAATTTTCTATACCCACCCACTTCAATACCCATGGGTATAAACTGACACCCATGCCCATACCCATCGGGTATCCTATACCCAATGGGTGTTCATTGGGTACAATATATAGCATTCAAATTCTTAAGAGGTAGAGAAATGAGTTCAAAATTCAAGTGATCATGGTAGAGTAGTATAGCACGTATGTGGCCTCCTCCAGTGGGTGGCCTCTTGGAGGCATCAGGGGAGTATGAGCAGCGGTTGGTGGAAGACCGACGTAGTGGAAGGCGGTAGTGGGAATTGGGCATCGCTGGATCGAGTGTTCGACAAGAGTCTGATAGTGAAGGGTCGATATTTCATCTTTTTGAGGAGCCACATAGGACATATAAGGAGTGGCGAGCAGGTGATCATGAGCTTACGAGCTATGACTTGTTTAAGGAATACGAGATTTAGGGTTGGACCATATGAGTTGGATGTTAACCCCACATGTTATAGGAGTTATTTTCATTTATTAATTTTTTCTGGGTATCCATTGGGTTACCCATGGGCACAGTTTCTTACCCATGCCCTACCCATATATTTTACGGGTATGGGTACCCATTACCCGTGGGTAGAAAATCTCTTCAAGTCTTGCCCATACCCAATGTTTTCGGGTAGGGTACCCCTACTAGAAATGACGAGCACAGGGGAGGACAAGAAAAAGGATTGCAACACTAGAGCACAACCGAAGAAACAAACGATGCCATGCTTATGCCCGTGGAATCAATCAATCATCCCCTCCGTTTGGTTGCATCGACCCATCCCTTTCACCAACTAGTTTAACAATATTAACATACCCTGTCTCCAAATAATTCCAGCTGTCGCTTTAGAATCGCCGGCAGATTTGGAAGTCTTGCGGCCAGTATTCATGATGCAACCCTACAATGTCAAAATCCCCATACCTGATACCTCTCATCTTTCCGGTCCTCGCAACAACAAGCAAGCATAGCTTTGTTCCTTGAAGAAGATAGATGAACCGCATGAGGAGAATTGCGGGGATGGGCAAGAGCAAGAAGGCCCCGTCCGCAGTTCAGAAGGACAAGGACGAGAGCATAGTTTTCTTCCGGGAGCTGTACAAGCATGAGGAAGATACGGATGTGAACCTCCTGGAGCCGATCTACTCCGTGGAGTTCGACGCCATCCAAGGTGACATCTCTCTCTCTCTCTCTCTCGTCCTTGCAGTTAGTGTTGTTTCGTTGGAACAAGCAAAAATCCTATACGTACGTTATACGTGCACCGAACCAATATTTCCATTCTCATGGGTCATGGCCATTTCACCTGGTCACCAGGAACGATTTTCATTGAAAACCATATGCTACTTTGATTTATGAGTAAAGCTCACTGCATCGTCTGTGTGCTAACTAGGTGGTCACATGTCCAAGCCTGCCCCGGGGAAGAGAGATCTCCTCGTGCCGATCAACGAGAAGCACGACTATGACTGGTAGGTTCTTTTTTTTCTTTTTTTGAAACAAGTGGTAGGTTCATTTGGCACTAGCACTGCTAGAATTGGTTCTTACATTAGAGGGAGTACGTGTGGTTTCAGGCCCAAGACCCCTCCAGCTGCACCAATGTTTCCTTCCCTCAAGATGGAAGCCAGCTCCTCCGAAACGGTGGTTTCCCCTAAAAAAAAGGAGCTACCCATCCCGATTAAGCCTTCAGCTCCAAAGGTATACTAATCGCTAAACCTTATCCTCGGCAAACTGAGTTTGAAGTTGAACAAATTTTCGAAATCTTGGCTAGGGCAGTTCATTTGCAAGACAGAGGCGACCAAAACATCAGCCAAGCCTCCGGCAGGTTCTTCGTCAAGCAACTATGCCAAGAGCCAGCCTTGCACGATCGACAGGAGATCAGCTCCAGCTCTGCCCAGCAGGAAGCAGAACCCAGTTGCCAAAGCCAATACTGGCACAAGCAGCAGCTCAGGCAAGGCACACTCGCACTTGTACTACGCAAATGCAAGCCAGGACAGCAGCAGCAGCAGCAGTGCAAGTACAGCTAACACGGTGGAGACGCCAGGGGAAGCCCCTTACACGGCGCCCAAGAATCTGCTCACGACTGGGTCTATTTTCGCACGGCGCAGGGTTTCGGCGACGGCAGTGGCGAGAGCTCCACCATTGGGCGTGGACGCCAAAGTCGAGAGCGCGAAGGCAAGGAGGCCTCCATCTGCTGCGGCAAGAGCTCCCAAGGAGCTGCAGGTAGATGGCAGGAATAATGCTATACCGGCCAAGGGCAAGGCTGTGGCCGGCACCGGCAGCGAGCCTGTCTGCAACAGCGGTGGCCGCGCTGGCACCAGCAAAACCGCGCCAGCGAAGGGAATGCAAAGAACAGATGGCAAGAGCGAGCGGAGACCGAGGTTTGCAGACCAGTGAAGAAGAACGAGCCTATCACTTGACATGTAGTATATGTTTGCAAAACCGACGATTCGAACAACTATAAAAATTTGCTCCTCCCACTGAAGACTTCTTTCTGTTGATTTGTCGACTCAAGTATGAATTTGTACTTTCAACTAGGAAATTCAGAGACCAAAAGACAGGTCCATGGACCAGCAGTAATGCAGTATACTGACGCATGTATCAGGGTATTACTATCCTTCCTCTTCATGGGATCACATCAAAATGGGTCATCATATAAGCGCCGTTCTGCCAACCCCTCCCGAGAACAGGGCAACAGGGTACCACTAAGCATCAGACAGCACTGCCGGGCTGACCTGGGGCTTCCCTCGCCCCATGGCAAATCCTTTTGTGCCGTCCGGCATACGCGGACCAGGAGGCGGCTTGGACACCACCGGATGCTCAGCACTGTGATTCGATGGAGGAGTGCCGATTGGGTGCCCGCCGTCCCGGCTCTGGCCATGGTACTGGCCCCGGCCCCGGCCTCTTCCACCGCGTCCTCGGCCTCTCCCTTGCCTCATTCCAGCTTTGTCATAGAAACCATCCTCACCCTACATAAGAAACAACCCATTAGACAATCCATTCTTAATCAAGTTTCTAACGCATGAGCATGCTGTAGTACATGATAGATACCTGGGCAGCATCTTCTGCTTCATACTCTTCAGGATCATCTTCATCCGCAGCCTCCTCATCTCCACCTTTTCTTCCTTGACCAATCCCATGTTTCTAGTGGCCAGTAACAAAATTAAATGTGAAAAAGAAAAGCATCTTCTACGATGAAGCATGTGGTATAACGGTGATATTAAACAAGTCTTGTGGGAACAGTCTGTCCTTTAAACGTAATCTTCACTAAGCAGACTTACACTCGTCAGTCAAATATAATAGCTACACCAAGAATGATGCAAGTGGATAACCGATATTCCAGATGTTAATGACAAATAGATCTAGCCAGAATAGTAAGACAAATAAGAAACACATGACAGTTTTGTGTGCATTATGGTCACAATCAATCTATGATTACTTCAAATTTTGCATAAAACATGGAATGACCAATAAAAAAAGACATTGAATTGGTCAGGATTCATTAAGGTACCAGGCAACCAAGCAGCGAACGAACTCTAGGCCCATCCCTCCAGTTTCTGCCGCCGCTAAACTCAGCAACCTGTAAACAGAAAAGATTCTTCTTTTATATGCTAGAAGACAAGCGCCAAAGGACGACTGGATAGCAGTCAAGATGACATACCGCCTTTTCAGCATCTTCAACAGTTCCATACTCCACAAAAGCATGCAGCTGCAAGCACAGCAAAATAGAAACGACATTGGAACAAACAGGTGTGAAAATATCTTACAACTGATACATTGCTTCGGAAGAAGCTATGCTATGACTCACCAACGTTGAGAATTCATATAGAGGTAGATAGATCATACACATACCTTATTAGCAAAAAGCATCTCAATCCTTGATGATTTGCCGGCAGAAATATCGATCCCTTGTGGATAGCATGTACGTATTGATTTCACACTGCAATATAGATAATATCAGTCTTCAACATTGCACCCATAATTAATCATGGTAACAGAGATCCATACCTCCCAACAGTGGAGAAAATCCTCATAAGATTCTGATAGCGATGATCCTCAGGTAATTTTTCAGCAACAATAATTCGAGACTGAGTACAGAAATAAGTAAGTTTCAGAAGCATGACATAGCAAATAGAAGACTCCACGGATTACATGCTAACCTGAACTTCTTCAGCATCCACATCAGAGAAGGGCACTCGTCGCGTAACCATCTTCCCGTCATCTGAAACTACCTATAAATGATAAAGGAAAGTAAAGAACCACACAGACTATAATTTCTTGCGTTTGGATCAGGGGAAAGTTGAACAAGAGAGTGCGGATGCATGATATCACAGGATAGCTCTTTCAGAGTTTCAGTAGGATGGTACAGGTTCCTAGAAACTTCTTTTTTTGCTTTATCACTGCATGGATGTGCTGAGGCAGTCATCTCCCAGATCTAACTAGCACATATCTTGATTAAGCAGCAATATAAAGTATATGCAAGCCAATTACTTGGGCTGTGTCAATACGGAAAGAATATGCATATCCAAAAAAAAGAGTAAACAGGTAAATATGACGATTTGGTTGAGATACTTACCAGCTCTGTTGATGTACGTAATGCACCAGGCAACAAGGATCTATCAATTAATTCTCGAATCTTCCTGAAGGATGCAACCACTGTCATCGGCACTGTAAGACAAAAGAAAATAGTGAAAACAGTTTCGATTTTTTTTTGTAAACTACTCGCTGATATTGGAGAAGTATCAACTGTTATCCGGCAAAATAAAACCCAAATGGAAAAAGCACGCAAAGAATGGCATGCAGCTCCCCGTAATGAATTAATGATGCGTAGCATCAACAATGCAAGCACATTTCATACTTCAAAGTTTCAAAGCAACATTTTTTCCATTTTCGAATGTGTCAATACTCTGCGGCCTAACATATAGTAGAAGATTACCTGCCAGAGGTAGTACCACAAACTGAGCACAACTTATTACTTAACTTATTAGTATAACAGAAAATATCCAAGAAGAAAATTATGGCTGTATCAGCACTTTGTAAGATTTTTATCATCATATATGTGCCTACTTCTATTGCTAAATTTTAATTGATTTTGGCCAGCAAATGTCAGATGAAAGAAACATAAATGAGAGTAAACAGCATGATCGAGTGCTTTTTTCAAATTTAACAGGTTAAACTCACCAAATCCATCTGGATCTTTAGTAATATACTTCATCAGATGGTCAGTTGTAGCTAGATTGACATCACTGAAGTAAAATTCCACCTGTCATGTTTCCAAAAACATTACAGTATCCAATGGATACACAGTTATAAAGATGCATATCAAGCAACTGATGAAAGTTTAATTATATTAATAAATAACTAAAAAGGAAATAGTAAAAAGGTAAAGCTAGTACAGAGAGTCAATTACAACTATCTGAGTAAATGTATGGAATAAAAACAGAAAGGGTGCAGATTATAATAACGAAAAACAAAAGAATATTTTTTCTTGTTTATGACCTCTGTGTATTATATTATGATGATCATTTTATTTGCTCCCACATAAAAAGTAGGGAACACCACAAAATTGACAGGAGTTACATGCTTTCCCTATTCAACCATATTACCCTCAAAAGGTGAAACATTCTGCCTATGACGCATGCAATACAACGGTTGCAATACTGCAGAAAGATAACATTGTATAAATTTGTCGTATTTTCTCTACGACTCTACCCAATCAGTAACTGATAAACTGAATGGAGGATCACATATCTGCCAAATGTTGATGACTTGACGTAGACGCAAATCTTATTTATCTCTCTTATATCCATGCCGCTCCACTCCTGTCACTTAACCCTAACCCCAAAATACCACATAACAAGGCAGTTCGTGCCATTTTTATCCAGAATATCTAGTATCTTCCCAGAAAAAAAGTTGCAGATCTACGAGCTGCCACTTACAAAAATACCATTGCTCCACCTCTCTCAGGTCCATCGTTTAGTACTTATTAATGCATACTACACCAGAGTACAATCTCACTACCATACATCTGTAAAGCCAGATTGGTTATCCATGTTATAGTTCAGAAGCATAACACTGGGAGAACGCATCAGATAAATGATGAGAGGATCGGCTTAACCGTATACAAATATTCAAGAAAGCCATGGCCTGACGTCCCACGGTCATCTCTATTGTCAACATATTTGAACATCAAAACTAAATTTGCCAACGCATGATACTATGATCGATGTGTGATGAAGTTATGGAGCAGCAAGCGAACAATCAAATCAGAGGCCATCTCCACGTCTCAACAAAAACCCCATCTAAACCTCTTTCTTTTTTCCTTTTTTTGGCCAAAGGGAAGACTTTAGGTTTCGTAGCAACGCAGTGGACATCGCAGCAATCGACTGAAAAAAAGAAGAGTCTACCTGCTTGACGACCCGGCGAGCGAGCTCCTCGGGCAGGACGAGCTGAGCGTTATCCACCACCGCCGCGGCATCCCCCTCATCCTCTCCCTGGTGGTGGTGCTGGTGGCGGTACTGGTGCTGGTGCTGGTGATGCGGCTGGTGGTGGTGGTGGTGGTGATGGTGGGGCCCGCGGCGATGGGGATGGGCTTGGTGCGGGGCGGCGGATCGGGGGGTGAACTCCGGCGCGGCGGCGTTCAGGCGACCAGCCGCCGCCGAAGAGGGGGAAGAGGACTCCGGGACCTCGTCTTGAGCCATGGAGATTGGAGTGGGGAGGGGAGGGAGGAGGGTTTCGTCTCGCCTCAATTTGCCTCCGCTTCAGGTACAAGGAAGAGAGCAGGGAGGAGGAGGCCAACACTAATACAAAAGGCGGCCACACCTCCAAAACAAAGGAAAAAAAAAGGAAAAGTAGTAGCTTAGGGTGAGTTAGGGCACAAATACAAACATAAATCGTCTCAAAATATCTCGGATTTTCTTCAGGCTCTTCGCAAAATGATGCTGAAATTCAAGTAGTTACGATTGAGTTAATTGCAAGATAGTAAATTTGGGGCTAGGTTGACTAATTGGTACCGGTATTTGTTGAGTTTGGGGCAGGCCGTAACAGATCACACTGATTCTCGTTAGACCCCGTTTTTGACAGAAAACCTAGCACTTGCAGGGTTGACTTGGCAAATAAATATCCATGCCAACACATCTCATGCTAAAAGAGATGAACAGAGAACTATGAATGGGTCGGCGGCGTGGTGCTCATCGGCGTCGATCTGTCGAAGGATTGGGCGGCGAGGGTTGCGGGCGTCGGGTATCTACCTAGCGGATGGTGGTGAATCGGGAGGTGGTCTATACGTTCACCGACGATGACGAGAACCACAACGGCGATGCTAAGCTGAACCAGGCGGCAAGGAGAAGGGTGTTGACTTCTTGAAAATGCAACTAATCCCCGGATGGTTTTGGTAATTAATAACAACATATATGTCATTGAACTAATGCCTACTCAAAGATAGATTTCAGAAAAAGTTCAGTGTTGGCATGGCAAGGACATGTGGATGTGGACCCCTCAAAATGCTATAGAAACATATTGGCAAAAGCTCCAAGACTCTTCATTTTTGTTAAGTGATCCAAGATCACATTGAGTCCATAGGAAAGCCAATACTATTAAAAGGGGATGAGTTTTTTAGCATGACTTAGTTGCTCGAGTGCTTGAAGATATTGGTCCAAAACCCTCAACCACTTTCCCACATTCCATTTCGTCAAAACCCTAAATATCAAACTCGGTCCCACCGATACACCTACTTGTCGGTACTAAAACCGGCAGACCTCGGGGTAGGGGGTCCCGAGCTATGGATCTCGGATCTATGGGTAACATGAGACAAAGGGGACAGTATTTACCCAGGTTCGGGCCCTCACGAAGAGCTAATTGTTGGGAAACGTTGCATGGAAAACAAAAAAATTCTACGCACACGCAATGATCTATCCATGGAGATGCATAACAACGAGGGGGAGAAAATGTCTACGTACCCTCGTAGACCGTAAGCGAAAGCGTTTAACAACGTGGTTGATGTAGTCAAACTTCTTCGTGATCCAACCGATCAAGTACCAAACGTATGCACACGTTCAGCTCGGTGACGTCCTCCGCCTTCTTGATCCAGCAAGACGGCGAGGTAGTAGATGAGTTCCGACAGCACGACGGCGTGATGACGGTGATGGTGAAGTGATCTTCGTAGGGCTTCGCATAAGCACTACGAAAATATGACCGGGGATGTAAACGGTGGAGCGGACGCTGCACATGGCTAGGCAATTGTTTGTTGTGTGCTAGGCGCCCCCCCCCCCCTCCCACATATATATATAGGTGGGAGGGAGGGAGGAGCAGCCAAAGGAGGCACCCAAGTAGGAGGAATCCTACTTGGGGTCCCTCCCAAGCTGCGCCCCCCTTTCCTTATTTGGAGTGCGGGGAAAGGCAGAGGAGGGTGGCGCCCTCCCCCTTTCCTTTCTCCCATGAGAGGGAAATGCAGGAGGGGCTAGCCCTCCCCCTTTTCCTTCCCTAGGGCTGGCCAAACAAGGGAGGGGCTCACCAGCCCCCTGTGGGCTGGTCTGTCCCCTCCTTTGGCCCATAAGGCCCATAACTTGCCGGGGGGGTGCTCGGAACACCTTCCGGTGACCCGATTCCTTCCCGTACGTCCCGAAACACTTTCGATGTCCAAATACCACCGTCCTATATATCAATCTTTACCTCTCGACCATTTCGAGACTCCTCGTCATGTCCGTGATCTCATCCGAGACTCTGAACAACATTCGGTCACCAAACACATATAACTCATATACCACTATATCGTCAACGAACGTTAAGCGTGCGGACCCTACGGGTTCGAGAACTATGTATACATGGCCGAGACACCTCTCCGGTCAATAACCAATAGCAGAACTGGATGCCCATATTGGCTCCTACATATTCTACGAAGATCTTTATCGGTCGAACCGTTATGACAACATATGTAATTGCCTTTGTCCATCGGTATGTTACTTGCCCGAGATTCGATCATCCGTATCTTCATACCTAGTTCAATCTCGTCGTCGGCAAGTCTCTTTACTCGTTCCGTAATACATCACCTTGTGACTAACTCCTTAGTCATTTGCTTGCAAGCTTATGATGTGTATTACCGAGAGGGCCCAGAGATACCTCTCCGATACTCGGAGTGACAAATCCTAATCTCGATCTGTGCCAACTCAACAAACACCTTCGGAGATACCTGTAGAGCATCTTTATGATCACCCAATTACGTTGTGGCGTTTGATAGCACACGGGGTATTCCTCCGGTATCCGGGAGTTGCATAATCTCATAGTCGAAGGAATATGTATTTGACATGAAGAAAGCAATAGTAATAAACTGAATGATTATTATGCTAAGCTAACAGACGGGTCTTGTCCGTCACATCATTCTCCTAATGATGTGGTCCCGTTATCAAACGACAACACATGTCTATGGTTAGGAAAACTTAACCATCTTTGATCAACGAGCTAGTCTAGTAGAGGCTTACTAGGGACACAGTATTTGTTTATGTATTCACACATGTATTTAAGTTTCTAATCAATACAATTCTAGCATGAATAATAAACCTTTATCATGAATAAGGAAATATATAATAACAACTTTATTATTGCCTCTAGGGCATATTTCCTTCAGTCTCCCACTTGCACTAGAGTCAATAATCTAGTTCACATCACCATGTGATTAACACCCATAGTTCACATCGCCATGTGACCAACACCCAAAGAGTTTACTAGAGTCAATAATCTAGTTCACATCGCCATGTGATCAACACCCAAAGAGTACTAAGGTGTGACCATGTTTAGCTTGTGAGAGAAGTTTAGTCAACGGGTCTGCCACATTCAGATCCGTATGTATTTGCAAATTTCTATGTCTACAATGCTCTATATGGAGCTACTCTAGCTAATTGCTCCCACTTTCAATATGTATCCAGATTGAGACTTAGAGTCATCTGAATCGGTGTCAAAGCTTGCATCGATGTAACTCTTTACGACGAACTCTTTATCACCTCCATAACCGAGAAATATTTCCTTAGTCCTTTTAGGTAACCAAGGATAATTTTGACCGTTATCCAGCAATCCACTCCTGGATCACTATTGTGGCCCCTTGCCAAACTTATGGCAGGGCACACAACAAGTCGGGTACACATCTTGGCATACTTTATAGAACCTATGACTGAGGCATAGGGAATAACTTTCTCTATCTTCTGTCGTGGTCGAGCTTTGAGTCTTACTCAACTTCACACCCTGTAACACAGGCAATAACCCTTTTCTTCGACTGATCCATTTTGAACTTCTTCAAAAACTTTGTCAAGGTATGTGCTTTGTGAAAGTCCTATTAAGCGTCTTGATCTATCCATATAGATCTTGATGCCTAATAAATAAGAACCTTCACCGAGGTCTTTCATTGAAAAAACACTTATTCAAGTATCTTTTATGCTATCCAGAAATTCTATATCATTTCCAATCAACAATATGTCATCCACATATAATATCAGAAATGCTACAGAGCTCCCACTAACTTTCTTATAAATATAGGCTTCATCATAAGTCCGTATAAAACCATATGCTTTAATCACCTCATCAAAGCGTATATTCCAACTCCGAGATGCTTGCACCAGTCCATAGATGGATCGCTGGAGCTTGCACACTTTGTTAGCACCTTTAGGATCGACAAAACCTTCTGGTTGCATCATATACAACTCTTCTTTAAGAAATCCATTAAGGAATGCAGTTTTGACGTCCATTTGCCAAATTTCATAATCATAAAATGCGGCAATTGCTAACATGATTCAGACAGACTTAAGCATCGCTACGGGTGAGAAAGTCTCATCGTAGTCAACTCCTTGAACTTGTCGAAAGCCTTTCGTGACAAGTCGAGCTTTGTAGATAGTAACATTACCATCAGTGTCTGTCTTCCTCTTGAAAATCCATTTATTCTCAATGGCTTGCCGATCATTGGGCAAATCCACCAAAGTCCACACTTTGTTCTCATACATGGATCCTATCTCAGATTTCATGACCTCAAGCCATTTATCGGAATTTGGGTGGCTCATCATAGCTTCTTCATAGTTCATAGGTTCGCCATGGTCTAATAACATGACTTCCAGGACAGGATTACCATACCACTCTGGTGCGGAACGTGCTTTGTTCGACCTACGAAGTCCAGTAGTAACTTGATCCAAAGTTTCATGATCATCATCATTAGCTTATTCTTTAGTTGGTGTGGGCATCACGGGAACGAATTTCTCTGATGTGCTACTCTCCAATTCGAGAGAACGTACAATTATCTCATCAAGTTCTACTTTCCTCGTACTCACTTCTTTCGAGAGAAAAATCTTTCTCTAGAAAGGACCCATCCTTAGCAACAAAGATCTTGCCTTCGGATCTGTGGTAGAAGGTGTACCCAATAGTTTCTTTAGGGTATCATATGAAGACGCACTTCTCCGATTTAGGTTCGAGCTTATTAGGCTGAAGCCTTTTGACATAAGCATCGCATCCCCAAACTTTAAAAAACGACAACTTAGGTTTCTTGCAAAACCATAGTTCATACGGTGTCGTCTCAACGGATTTAGACGGTGCCCTATTTAACGTGAATGCGACTGTCTCTAATGCATAAACCCAAAATGATACTGGTAAATCGGTAAGAGACATCATAGATCGCACCATATAAAGTACGGTTACGACGTTCGGACACACCATAATGCTGTGGTGTTCCAGGTGGCGTGAGTTGTGAAACTATTCCACATTGTTTTAAATGAAGGCCAAACTCATAACTCAAATATTTGCCTCCACGATCAGATCGTAGGAACTTTATTTTCTTGTTATAATGTGAAAGTGCTAGTTATCGACTAGAGGGGGGTGAATAGGCGATTTTTACGGAAGTCTTCAAAAGACGAGGTCTTTGAAGATAGACAGTTGATATGAGCCTATATGATATGCAGCGGAAGATAAACTACACTAGACAAGCCATAGTCAAGTAAGCAGAATAGTGAAAGCACGAAGACTAACATCAGCTAGATAGTATGGGTCGGAATGGAAGACAATATGAAGCCAAACAGGTAATAATCTTCAACCAGTGAAGTCAATCAGATCAGGCAAGCAAACAATGACTTCACGAAGACAAACTGAAATGTAAGGGAAGTAGGGATAGAACCAGTTGCTTGGTGAAGACAAGGATTTGGTAGACCAGTTCCAGTTGCTATGACAACTGTACGTCTAGTTAGGGAGGCTGAGATTGAACTCAGAAGAACGTGTCTTCACCTTATTCCCCTTGAGCTAAGGACACCCAGTCCTCGCCCAATCACTCGGGTAAGTCTTCAAGGTAGACTTCCAAACCTTCACAGACTTCGTTCACCGGCGATCCACAATGGCTCTTGGATGCTCAGAACGCGACGCCTAACCGGCTGGAGGATGCACAGTCCTCAAGTGTAATAAGTCTTCAGGTCACGCAGACAGAAAGACTTCAGTGATGCCTAACACTCTTTGGCTTTGGGTGTTTTGGGCTTTGTCCTCGCAAGGATCTCTCTCTCAAAGGCTTCTGTAGGATCGAAAGTATGTCTAGAGGGGGGTGATTAGACTACTTGACCAAATAAAAAATCTAGCCTTTTCCTAGTTTTAAGTCTTGGCAGATTTTAGCAACTTAGAACAAGTTAAGCAATCAACCTACACATGCAAGTCTAAGAGTATAGCAGCGGAATGTAAAAGATTGCACATGAAGGTAAAGGGAGGAGTTTGGAGGGAGCAAACGCAATGTAGACACGGAGATTTTTGGCGTGGTTCCGATAGGTGGTGATATTGTATATCCACGTTGATGGAGACTTCAACCCACGAAGGGTAACGGTTGCGCGAGTCCACGGAGGGCTCCACCCACGAAGAGTCCACGAAGAAGCAACCTTGTCTACCCCACCATGGCCATCGCCCACGAAGGACTTGCCTCACTAGGGTAGATCTTCACGAAGTAGGCGATCTCCTTGCCCGTACAAACTCCTTGGTTCAACTCCACAATCTTGTCGGAGGCTCCCAAGTGACACCTAACCAATCTAGGAGACACCACTCTCCAAAAGGTAATAGATGGTGTGTTGATGATGAACTCCTTGCTCTTGTGCTTCAAATGATAGTCTCCCCAACACTCAACTCTCTCACACAGATTTGGATTTGGTGGAAAGATGATTTGAGTGGAAAGCAACTTGGGGAAGGCTAGATATCAAGATTCTTGTGATTGGAATGGAATATCTTGGTCTCAACACATGAGTAGGTGGTTCTCTCTCAGAAAATGTATGCTGGAAGTGTAGGCATGTTCTGATGGCTCTCTCCACGAATGAGGAGTGGGTGGAGGGGTATTTATAGCCTCCACACAAAATCTAACCGTTACACACAATTTACCAAACTCGGTGGGACCGAATCATGAAACTCGGTCAGACCGATTTAGTTCAAAATGTGAACATTAGGATTTTCGATGGGACCGACATGTCAACTCGGTAGGACCGATTTCATTAGGGTTAGGGCATAACGTAATCTTGGTGAGACCGATCACATAAACTCGGTAGGACCGATTTCTTTAATAGGCAAACAGAGAGTTGGTCAGGCAAACTCGGTGGGACCGAATCGCTCATTTCAGTGGGACCGAAACGTTACGAAAGGGAAACAGAGAGTTTGCATTGCGAACTCGGTGGGACCGATCGCTCATCTCGGTTAGACTGAAACGTTACGAAGGGAAACAGAGAGATTGCAATCCCATCTCGGTGAGACCGACATCCATATCGGTGAGACCGAAGTGACTAGGGTTTCTGGCAGTGGCTATGTCAAATGAACTCGGTAACGCCGGATAGATCAAATCGGTAGGGTTGAGTTTGACTTTTGGTTTGGGACATATGTGGATATGAGAAAGTGGTTGAGGGATTTTGGAGCATATCACTAAGCATTTTGAGCAAGCAAGCCATTAAGCAACACCTCATCCCCTTTTAATAGTATTGGCTTTTCCTATGGACTCAATGTGATCTTGGATCACTAAAATGAAAATGTAGAGTCTTGAGCTTGAGCCAATGTGTGTCCTTAGCATTTTGAGGGGTCCACATTCCTAATCCATGCCATGCCAATCATTGAAGTTTCTGAAATGATCATCTTGAAATAGCATTAGTTCAATGAGCTATATGTTGTTAGGAATTACCAAAACCACCCAGGGATAGTTGCACTTTCAATCTCCCCCTTTTTGGTAATTAATGACAACATATAGATCAAAGCTTCAACAAATGATAATAAGATTGAAATACATCGTCGCTTTGAGAAGTATGTGATAAGTAAGAGCTCCCCCTAAATTTGTGCATTATTTAAAATTTGCTTTTGAATGCAAATGCACAATCGATTAGGATGATGGGTTACTCTTCCATGTCACATACATCTTGGTGGAGCGCTCAAAATGATAGAAAGGTAAAAACATGCACTCATCACCAAGCAAAGTGAATGATCATATATGAGATATAAAAAATAGTATCATCCAAGCAAGCATTATTGTAGGATATGATCAAACACATGATCATACAAGTATCTCACACACAGACATAGAGTATTTAGCAAACACACAAAAGTATCAACCAAATAGCAAGAGAGACAAAAGAAGCAAAAACACTCTCTCTCTCGAAGCCTATGATGTATACATTTCTCCCCCTTTGGCAACAAGTTACCAAAAAGTTTGAAAATGCATAGTGTTATGCGTCTCTCTAGGCTTGATCTTCGAGAGGTGGTGTTGAGAGGACTCCAAGGACGAAAACATCTGTAGAAGTTGTTGGAGCTGGTGGAGTGGCAACTGGAGGTGGCACTGAAGCTGTAGCTGCTAGTGCTGATGTAGTAGCTCTAGTGTCAGCCATGGGCACTGCAGCAGACCTCTGACCTCTGGGCACTCTCTGAAAGGCATCTGTGGTAGCCTGCCCTTTCCTCTCCTCAGATTCTTCCTGGAGCTGCTCAACAGCTGTCTGCATCTCAGTCACTTTCAGATCAAGATCATAGAACTTTGTTTCAATGATCCTCTCTAAGCTCTCTTGGTTTTGAGTCAGGGTGGCCAAGCCCTTCTCAATCCTCAAAGTTGCTTGAATCAAATATCCAAGTTGATCATGTTTGCTCTTTAGAAACACTTGAGATGCCTCTTCAACACTTGGGCATCTTTGCAGCCTTTTCAGCCTTTGCCTTCTCTCTCTTTTCTTGTGCTTTTTGCACAGATGTGGGATCGTCATCATTCATCACAACAGTGTTGTCCTCAAAGTCTGGTCTCAAGGGTAGATGCTCCTTGTCCAAGAGATAAGTGTATGTGCCCATCTTGGAGTTGATGAGCACCTGAATATGTGGAGCATACCCACAAGATCTCTTATGATCTGCAGCTGTCCTCTTGATTGTTTCCACAATCAGGCTCATAACTTTGAATTTCTGAGGCACATCAAATATCTGCAGCAAGTTGATTGAATGACCTCTGATCATCTTGTGATCTCCAGATTTGGGCAACAATGTATGCCTCAATATAGTGTTGATAGTAGATAATCTAGACAACAAGTAATATACAGACCCAAGCCTATGAGTTTCCAATGCCTTGTCTGGAATCTCCTTGTACATGTTGGCCATAGAGTTGTGGTCTTTCTTCTTCTTGGCATAGACATCCAAATCATCTTCATGCTCTTTAGGGGCATTGATCAATTTAGCCCACTCATCTATAGTTGATTGGTACCTTGTACCTTCAGACATCCAAACTATTCTTCCATCAGGATAGAAGTGTGCAGTGGAGTAGAATTGCATGATGAGTTCATCATTCCACTTGGTCAGCTTCTGACCCACAAACTTGTCCACTCCACATGCTCTGAAGCTCTCATGTACACCTGGAAAATGGTCTTCATTCTCATCAATGTATTTCCAGTCAGCCCACTTCATATCACAGACTATGGGCTTCTTGAAGCAATATGGTTTCATAGAAATCTTGCTGCTCTTTGGTATGGAACCTGTAGTCCACAACAGTCTTTCTCCTCACAGCATAAAGGGTCACTTTGTCTCCAAAGTCTGAGACCTGCATCCTTCCTGATGTTCATATCTTCTGCCATAGGATGACTGTCATCATGATCTGAAATTTTTGGTTTGAGCTTCCTAAGCACTTGGGCTTCAGCATCTTCTTCTTCATCCATCTCAGGCACTGGGGCCTTGTTCTTCTCAGCAACAAAAATGTTCCTTGTGCTCCTCTCTCAACAACAGTTGCAGCCGAAGATGAGTACTCAGAATCTTCAATGGAAGGAGTTGGACGCCATCTAGCAGTTTGTGGTGGCCTGGAATCAAACTTGAATTGTTTGGTGAAGCCATCTTCACGAAGATCGTCTTTAGAACAGAGCAGTGTGAGGTTCTTCCAGGACCGCCGACAGGCTTCATGCGCAATGAATGAATTCTTGGTGGTCGATTGCAAATGCGATTGACATCAACAAGAAGATTTTGCGTCTGATGCTTCAGCCAGTCGTGATGCCTATCATGCTTTTGTTGAAGTGATACAAGAAGCTCTCGGTCGTTGAGGACACGAGGACACTTCTGAGGCCTTTCAGCAATAGTACTGGCGGTGGCATCAGTGTTGGCACGATCCGACAGATGTAAATGACCAGCAAGAGGACCATCAGGAGTAGGAGGATTTGACACATGAACACCTTCAATGGGCTGAGTGAAGCTTTGGTGTTCAACATTGTATTCATGGAGTGGCTTCTTGGCAGGCTCAGGGTAGATGGCTTCATATGACATATCAACATCTGACAAGAATACAACATGATTGCGTGCTGCAAGTTGATATTTGACAATTGAGTGAAGCTTTATCAAGCGCATGACCCATGGTGCATAGAATTTGAGTCCAAACAAATCAATCCCAGAAGATGCAAGCTGACGAATGAAGAAATCTTGAGTGTTGAATCTGATGCCGCTGATGATATAGAAGACCTATGTCTTCATGGCGCCTTCGAGCTTGGCATCAAGAGAATTGCCTTTGATAGTCCACAGAGTACGCCTCAGAATGTGATAGACTGTGCGAGACAGATACTCGAGGTCCTTGACAAAGAATTCTTTGGGATATTCAGCGTCATGGGGCAAAGGCTTCATCATACCGAGCATCTGGCTCATATTGGGCTCTGGCTTCTAAAAGATGCTCTGCAGTTCATTCTGATGAAGCTGACAACCTGGTTCAAACAACTCATCAGGAGTGGGCAGGGAAGTAATCTCGATGATGTCCTGAGCTTTGGCTTCATGATGGACGTCACCTATCATCCATGCAAGGACCCAAGTCTTCGGATCCCTATTGTAGCCTCTGATGTGAAGTGTGGCATATAACTGCAGCAGAAGCTCTTCATTCCAATGCTCTTTATTAGTCACAAACTGGAGCAGCCCAACATCTCTGAAGCGGTCAAGAGCCTCTTCAAGGCATGGCAGCCCATCAATGGCATCGCAATCAAGACGCTTATGAGGAAAAATCCTGTCTTGATTGTACAATATGCAAGAATAATAGCTTCGTTGCTGATGGCTCCAGAACCTATCTGAGGTGATCTTTGGCTTCTTGTAAGGGTTCTTGTCGCTGTCAAAGAAAGTATTGTGCTCTCTGAAGCTTAACACATTGAAAGAGCCTTGTGTAGTTGTAGCACTGGGAAGCCTTGGCAATCTGGGCTTCGGCTTATGTGTTTGAGGCCTTTGCTCCACATGACAGTCATATTGTGGACCTGGAGTAGTGGGTGAAACCAGAATGGGCCATCTTACAGTAACTATCTTACCACCACGATTGTAAGCACGTTCCATAGTGTGAGGCACTGGTGGAGGAACGACTACTTTAGTGGTGGTTGGCTACACATTATCTTCAGTGGCAGCATTGGCTTCAGGCTCCACATTGTCTTCAGCCATGACAACGTCATTGGCTTCAGTAGTGTTGGTGGTGGCAGCCTCATCAGCTTCAACTTCCATAGCTTCATTAATAGGGGGGTCTGGCACAATCACGTCTTCTTGAACAACTGGATCACTAGCAGGGGGAATGACTTCATGTTCTTCTTGTCTTTCTTCATCGACTGATGCAGCCGGAATATCTTCAGTCGCTTTGTCTTCAGATTCATGAGCAAACTTGGAAGGGATGGCTTCAGGGAACACTTGACGTGCTACTGAGCTGGTGTGTTGCACATCCTCTTCAGGAATGCTCGACATGGAGACCTGTGGCCTAGGGCCTCTGCGAAGCCTTCGAAAAGACACTACAAAAAAAAGACACATCCGTGACATTTTGGGTCGAACAAAAAAAAATTCTGTCATACTTATGGCACTTCTATGACGATAATTGTGACAAAACCCGTTATCATCATAGATGTGGTGGGCTCCTACTTCTATGACAAAAAATCATGACAGAAAATGGGCTTTTCGTCCTGGGCGGGCCGGAGACGTAGCTGCATGACATTCTTTGGGCCGTCCAGGACGGAAAAAACCGTGGTAGAAGCAAGGGCGCGGAAAATATCGGGGAGTTCCCGGTACGGTGGGTGGTCGGGGGCCGAGCGATGCGCGTTGACGCGCGTGTGTGCGAGGCGTTGCGCTCTAACTGAACCCGAGCAAGGCGTTCACCTACTGAACCCGAGCGATTGCACTGCAGGCTACGCGTTACTGAACCCGAGTGATCGATCGATGGCTGTTAACTAAACCCGATCGAGCGATTCCTTCGTTCGCTACTGCTGCTAACTGAAGCCGATCGAACCTGCTGCCTCCTTCCCTTGATGAACAATGAGCATTGTTGGGGGGTTGGATGAACAGTTCCTGGTGGGGGGGGGTGGATGAACAGGACCCCGTGTTGCCGCTGGATGAACAGGACCCCGATCGATCGAGCCGGTTGGGCGTGGATGAACAGGACCCCGTGGAGGGCTGGATGAACAGGACCCCGTGGAAGGCTGGTTGAACAGTAGCCGGTGGAGGGCTGGTTGAACAGTAGCCGGTGGAGGGCTGGATGAACAGTAGCCCGTGGAGGGGTGGTTGAACAGGACCCCCGTGGAGAGGGCTGGTTGAACAGTAGTCGGTGGAGGAGCACGATGGAGGCTGGATGAACAGGAGCCCGTGGATGAACAGTCGCAGGTGGACGCTGGAGGAGGTTGACAGTGGATGAACAGTAGCCCGTGGAGGATGGAGGAGGTCGACGGTGGAGATGAATAGTATCCCGTGAAGTCCTGTTTTGCGGTACGCCACACCCCTCCCGATGAACAGGACCCCCCCTTTCGACCGTAGCGCTCCAACACAAGTCTGTTTCCTCCGTTTTGCGGTACGCCACACCCCTCCCGATCAACAGGACCCCGTTTCGACCGTAGGAGGTCCGTTTCCTCTGTTTTGCGATATGCCAGACCCCTCCCGATGAACAGGATCCTGTTTCCACCGTGGCCGGTCGAACACAAGGCCGTTTCCTCCGTTCTGTGGTACGCCAGACCTCATTTCCATTGGTTGTTCCGTCCAAGCTGGTTGGCTCCCGATGAACACGATGACGCATTCCGTTCCAACCCAGCCGGTTGGCTCCCCATGAACACGACGACGACGTAGTTTCTCCGTTCCGACCCAGCCATGTACACGAGCCCTGGCCGTACATATGCGCGAGTAGGCGTTCGAGACCCCGCCGGTATGTACGTACGTGGCCGTATTTACTTTCTTGCACCCTGGCCGCTGTACGTACGTGTACATGCTACGTGCGCGCCTCTACCACAACACGTGTGCGCCTCTACATCGACCAGTATGTATGTACACGTTCATGACCAGAATGACAACGCTACGTACGCTTCGACCGGGTGGGTCCCGACTGTCAGGCACTTCCTTGCGTGCGAAGATGTAGCTGGTGGGTCCCAGCAGTCAGGGGGTGAATCATTTTTTTGCCCGTAATATGGACGCACTTCCTTGCGTGCGAAGATGTAGCTGGTGGGTCCCAGCAGTCAGGGGGAAACGTTTTTTTCACAAAATACGGTGGCCCGTCCGGTGGGTCCCCGATGTCAGGTGGAGGAATCATTATTTTCCGCGTAATAAGGAGGCACTTCCTTGCTGCGGCCGTGGACCCAGCTGTCAGCCTCTCCACGTACAGTACTCTTCCGATGGAAGTCGTTCCTTGACCACGTTGACCACGCCGCGCCGAGAGCACCAGGGCGGTGGACGACGGCGAGGCCTAAGAAGGGGACGACGCGGAGCCGGGGAAGACGCGGCAGTGGATGCCCATGCGGAGAGGAGTACGAGGGTTCACTGGTTTGGCTACGGTGTGAGGCTGCCGTCGCCGCAGGGCCTGGCCAGCGGTGGGAGTAGTAGGGGGCGGTGATGCTTCCGCGGCAGCACAGCCGGCCACGGGAGGCAGGAGCAGGCGGTCTTGCCGGTGCTGGTTTGGGCGGCTGGTGCAAGAAGAGCAGCGATTGAAGAAGCAACATGACCGTTCAATTCAAATCCAACGGTCACTGCTGCTAGAATCGTTTGTTGACTAAGTTGACAAGCCCTGCGTACGCGTCAACTTAGTAGGCCCACAGGTCAGCCTCCCAACCGGTGCGCTGCAGATGTCAGTGGGAGGAATCATTTTTTCGTGTAATAAGGAGGCAGTTGATTGCGTGCGGCCAAGCCAGCGGAGGGAGTAGGGTGGGCCGGTGAAGCCTGCGCGGCATCACAGCGGGCCACAAGAGGTGGGAGCAGGCAGTCCCGCCGGCGCTAGTTTAGGCGGTTGGAGCAGGAAGATCAGAGATTGAAGAAGCATGTCGGCCGTTGGATGGACATCCAACAGTCACTGCTGCTAGAATCGTGTGTTGACTGACAAAGCCTTGCGTAAACAAGTCAGCCTCGAAATCTATGGCGTGTACAGCCCATTTGCTATTATTTTTTATAATTTTTACTCATTTTCTAATTCATATGGAATTTATTGCAGCCCATTTTCCATTTTTAGAATTGCTGCCCATTTTCTGGTCAGTACCAGGGTTAAAAAATGGGATATTTAAATTAGTGCCCCTGGTTCCTTAGTTGTGCTCACTTTTCCCCACGCTCCAAACTTTTGCTCACTTTTCCCCTCTTCCTTAGCTGAAACTCTCACAAATGCTCATAGCGGGCGTTTGCCGTCTTGACCGTCCATTGACCGTTAATTGCTGACGAGTGGGGCCGAGTCTTCGTCTGACTGTTGCTTGCTGACGGGTGGGACCGCAAGGAGACACGTATTGGGCAGCTTGTCTGAATCTGAAACAAATCTAGATAGGCCGCACTGCACCGCGCCGCCCCTCCCCCTCCGCTGGCGTCGTGCCGCGTCCACCACAATTGTTTCCTCCACCCTATGCCCCTATTCATTTCGTCGGCGACGCCGCGTCTCCGCCAGATATAGCCCACCTCCCCGCCTGGGATTACATAGCGATGTTGAGTGAGGATGGCCGGAATGCAGTCGAACGTGGAGAGGATTGGGTGGAATCTGCGGCAGATAATTCATGGATTAAACCTGGGTAAGCATTGTTTCCTCTCGAATTGACGTTCTAAGTCGTATTGTAGGCCGTATTTGACTTCTGTTTGCTTGAATCGTTTGAATTTGTGCTCGATTTTACCCGGCTAACTGAAGCCTTTGTTTCCTTCAACAAAATAGGATTGATCCCGCGCTGGCTTTCCGGCTGGCGATTAGAATGGAAACTAGTGTGCTGCGTGGTACTAAACCGCATTAGATTTCATCATTTCTCTATCCCAAAGTGGTAGAAACCAGCATATCTTTCAAAGATTTGCGAGCTGAGCTCCGAAACACCTATCCCTGGAGTGATGCCGATGCTGTTGAACTGAATTACTTCAGCAGTGACGAGCAAAGATTTCTCCCACTAACTTGCGACGATCATATGCCGTTGCTTTTTGCTGGGATTGCTGGCTGCCGATTTGGTAAACTCCAAATCGATGTGCTTCAGCCACGCGCGGAACGGGCGAAGGGGAAGGGAGTTCAGACATCATCTGTCTGTGCTAATAGCCAGCACCCCGACACTCCTTGTAGGTCGACACCAAGTAAAGCAAGTGGTTCATGGAGCCAGAACATGCCTGCTGCCAATTCTGGTTCCGATTCAGCTGCTGCTTCTCGTGTACCTTCTGCAGTTGGTGTAGAAGAAGATGCAGAACCTGACGAGGCAGTGCCTACAAATGATGATGAAGACGAGATGATGTTTCTTGAACTGGTCGATGTAGCCAGTCAGCAAGCAGTGGATGACGAATATATGGAGGAGCCCATCAGCCAAGCTAGGTTTGATGACACTGACGATGAAGAGAAGGTGGAGAACATGGAGAGCTTAATCGAGGATGAATACGATGGTGATGACATGCCAACAATTGAGTGGAACAGGGAAAAACCTGAGCTTAGTGTAGGTACCATTTTCCAATCAATGGTGGACTGTCGGAATGCAGTGACAACATGGTGCATTATATCTGAAAACACCTATAAGATTAAAAGGAGTGAGCCAGCAAGGTTCACAGTATTTTGTCCATATCCTAGGTGTAGGTGGAAGTTGCATGCATCTCGTATGATCAAGAGCAAATATATTCAGGTAATCCAAGTTCAGTTAGTAATTTAGTTTCAGATCGTTGAGTAAGGTTTCTCAACTGTTTTTTACCCTTTTATTTTGTTTCAGATAAAGAAAAACCCACACAAGCACACATGTCCACCTGGAGGGGGAGGGGGGAAGGCCAAAACCAAGCTAGCAAAAACTAGGTGGGTGGCAGATGCTATATTGGATTGGCTGAGAGAAGAACCTGGACTTGGTCCAACAGCACTCCATGGGAAGCTTTTTGAGAAGTACAAGATAGAAATTCCTTACATGAGAATTTTCAATGCTAGGGAAAGGGCTCTTGACAGAATTAATGGTCAATGGAATGACAGTTTTCAGCTGCTTTACACTTTCAAAGCTGAAGTGGAGATGGCAAGTCCAGGGAGTGTTGTAGAGATTGACAAGCATACAGTTCCATTCAAAATAAATGGGAAGTCATTTCAGAAGGAGTGCTTCAAAAGGGCTTTTGTTTGTTTCAAGGCTTGCTGGCAGGGGTTTCTAGATGGTTGCAGGCCCTATTTGGCTGTAGATGCTACACATTTGACTGGAAGATGGAGAGGACAGCTAGTAGCAGCTTCTGCAGTTGATGGACACAACTGGCTATTAGTTGCATTTGGTGTGGTGGAGGCAGAGTCTGAGGAAAGTTGGGTCTGGTTTCTGCAGCAGTTGCGCAACATTATAGGCACACCCCCAGGTTTAGCTATACACACAGATGCTTGCAAGGGTTTAGAGAGTGCAGTGGAAATTGTATTCCCTGGAGTGGAGCATAGGGAATGTATGCGACACCTAGCGCATAATTTCAAAAAGAAGTTCAAAGGTAAAGTTTATGATGAGAACTTATGGCCAGCATCATACACATGCAGCAAAAGGAAGCATGAACACCATTTGAGAGTGTTGTATGCTCAAAATCCTCTTGTGAAGGAGTACATGGATGCACATCATGGTAAGGTGTGGTCAAGAAGCCAATTCAACGAAATCTGCAAAGTAGATTATGTGACCAGTAACCTTGCAGAATGCTTCAATTCAAAGTTCAAGTCAGTGAAAGGGCTCTTGTTGTGGCAAGCATTTGACAAGATGAGGCAAATGATCATGATAAAGATGGCTGTTCGCAAAAGAATTGCAGAAACACAATATATTGGTCATCAAATGCTCCCATCACTGATTAAGGCATTGCACTTGAAGGCAAGAGGACTGAAGATGAAATGTATTCGATCTGGTACATATGAGGGAGAGGTTACATATACTGACACTAAAATAGGGTATGGAGGTATCCTGTGAACCTAAGTACTAGAGAATGTACTTGTAGGCAATGGCAGATCCGTGGGAAGCCATGCATACATGCCCTACATCTGATGACCATTATCGGGGGTGCAGATGGTGAAGTTGATCAATATTGCTCTGAGTATTTCTCTGTTGCCAAATTTATGTCTACTTATTCTTAAAATGTGCCTGCACTATTGGGGAAAGATCAATGGAACATAGTAGATCCAGGGTTCAAACTCCACGCTCCTGTCATTACTAGACCACCAGGAAGACCAAGGAACCAGAGGATTAGAGCAGGTGAGGAGGGTCGTCTACCAAAGAAGCGTGCTTGCAAAAAATGTGGAGTTCTGGGGCATATTGCTAGGCTTTGTACCAATGCAGTGGATGCATCATTTGGAGAGGAGGAAAGATGGACAGCAGCCAATGCTGAGGAGAATGCAGCAGCAATGGAGACTGAAGATGCAGTGGAGAATGCAGCAGCAATTGAAGCAGTGGAGAATGCAGCAGCAAATGAAGCATCTTGGTATGTGTTTGCACCCTTTGTAGAATGCAGCTACCCTTTTGTTTGCATTTGTTGTCTTTTTTGCCTATGGCTTATAATTTTATTTACCAGCTCTAGGGAGAAAAGGCCAAGAGATGAAGAAGCAGAAGATTTTGAAACCATGGCCTTTGATGGTTTTGAAGCTATAAGAGAGGAAGAGGAGGGGGTAATTTTTCCAACTGTGCCTTTAAAGATTATTGAACCCATAGATGACCGTCAAATGGTCGTCAAGTGCTCGGCGAGTGGAACTACTCCATCAACACCTCCACGGGGAAAAACCCAAGTAAAGCCCAAGATCAAAAGGAACAAGAGTCTGAAAGAAAAGAGCATCTCAACTAGGGAAACCAGGAGCAAGACGGTGAAGCCAGCTGCAAACACAAGGAGCAAGTCGAAAATTTGAATTAAGTTGTTGGGAAATGTTTGTGTTGTCAATTTGAGGGCGAGTCGATCGCTTAAAACTTGGTAGATTTGTATTAAGATTTTGGCATCTTAAAACTTGGTATATTTGAGCTACTGTGAAAACTTATCAGTTGTAATAAGGGATCCCTTGTAATAATGTTGCTTCTACTTTGGTTTCTTATTTGTGTCAGAATTCAAATTTCCATCAAAATTTGAATTTAAATCAATATTTTAATTTGGGCCAAAATTTGGATTCGAGCCAAAGTTGAAGTTGAACATTGGAGGTTCATTGCTCTGTGTGGTGTATTTGATCGAGCATTTGAAGCCCAATATTCGTAGGTGAACGGTCCGAATGAGAAATGTGCTAGAAACAAGCTCGAAAGCTAGGGTAAACAGCCCTATTTGAAATCAAGTTTTTTTTACCTTGGCTAAATGAGGCATATATATTTTTATGAACACTTCCATATATATATGGTAAAAACGAAGTCTCACTATTTATTGATTAATATTCATATTACTACTTTTTTTTTGAAAAAATATGCTTTTAATTCAAAACCGTGAAATAACACGTTTTAGATATGAAAATGAAAAAGTAAGTTCAGATCCTTCTTATTCACTCGAAAATGAAGCTATGGAGATTTTTTCTGATTTTTTTGAATTTTTTGATTTTTTTTCAAACCCTAAACCCTCTCTCCCTATTATACGAACTCTGAACATGTTCATAGGTGATAGCTCATTTGTGTGAAGCCTTTTTTCATGAAAATGACCTACACCAAGTTTATATTTTTTTCTCATAACCTTGTCACATATGACGGCTATGTGCACAAGAATTACAACATTTTGAGTTTTTTTGAATTTTTTAAAAACATTTGAACTTGATTTTGACAGATCACTTCAAAAAATGTTTTTTCAAAAAAATGCCCCTATACCGAGTTTATATATTTTTATGGTAACTAGGTCTCATAAACGGACGAACTACGTTTGTTTTATATTTTTGTGATTTTTTCTAATTTAGTCATGGCCATTTGAAATCTGGTCAAACCCTAATAACCCCGTTGACTCGCTCATAACCCCGCAGAAATGCTCCAAACCCTAGCGTCGAACGTCCGTCGTCGGATCCTACCAAGCGCCAAACACCACCCGTCAGATGTGGGCAGGCATGCGCGATCCGCGTGATGCATCCTGATTGGCTACTGCACTGTCCTTCTCGGGTTTTTACGATCTGCCCCACTTTACATATGAAATTGTATTTTTCGCACATGACCACCACATGTCAGTGTTAAGAGTTGGTTCAAATATTCAAACTACAAAATACAATGTGGCAAATCGTCAATATAGCTTCCCCTTCTCCTCTTCTCCATCTGACAGACAAAGGCATCGAGCAGATAGGGCAATTCCTCTGTTTCTTTCCCCATCTTCTCGTTCTTCTTCCTCTTGAGCAATTCCTCTGTTTCTTTCCCCATCTTCTTGTTCTTCTTCCTCTCGAGCAATTCCTCTGTTTCTTCCTCTCGGGCGATATGTCGACCTCCTCGTCAGCCCCCCATTCCACGTGGCCGGTGTATGGTCCAGTGCCGATGACTCGATGCACTGACTGCCCACGGACTACGCCACTGAAGCGGTTGACTTCGAAGGAGGAGAAGAATGGGAACTTTGGGCGCGAGTTCGTCAAATGCGAGAGCAAGCCGGAGGGGCAGGTTAGATCTGAGTTTCCCTCGCATCCTTTATCTCTAATTTCTCAAAAAATCTATCACATTTCATTTTCAGATCGTGAAGAAATGCCACCATTTCGAGTGGATGGATGATTACATCCAGAGGCTTCAAGGGTTGGGCTTGCTGGATTCGAGGGGGAATGCAATCCGCGAGTTCAATCTGCCCCATGACAGTGCCGCTCCGGCAGCAGCAGCGCGTCCGGAATACCCGACGGTGGTAGATGTCGAACTGAAGACGGAATTGAAGAAGATGAACAAGAACTTCAAGCAACTGATTGAGTTGAAGAAGCAATCCAATCTGATAGCTTTAGGAATACTTGCTCTAGGAATTTTTTACTTGATGGCCATCTCTCGTTAGAGATGTTTGTCTACTGTTGTTGCCACTGTTTAGCAATCCAAGTATGTTTATCTCAAATGCAACTCTGTTTAGTGCAACTGTCGATCTCTGAATGTATGCAGTTTGTTAAGTTTCGACACTTTCAGTTTCGGCAGAAGACAAGTACCAGTTCAGTGATAGGATTATTTTGTTAGCAAATAACCTTGAGTGTTGGATCATACCCTAGCTCGTCAGATGACAGTAAGCAGTACTTGAGCAGCACAAGGGATATACATCAAGTTCATCTCTTCTCTCTCGCACTTGCCAAACTTTTGTCCTCGAGTTCGTCAGTTCTGCTAGAAACCTAGTTCACGGGCCCAAAGAGAATCAAGCTGCAATAGGCCCACAAAGGATAAATGAGGCCCAGAAACAAGCGATGTTTCTTTTTTTTGTTTAGGAACGATTGCTTTGTCCTTTTTTTCTGATTGCTTTTTTCATTAATTTGATTGCCCAATCTCTTCTATCTCATTGAGGATTTTTTTGGTTTCCTTTATGGGTCCCTTCATTTTTTAGAATCAAAGTATTTGCAAACCGCAGTATTATTATGCCTAGAGAACCAATACTTCATGATTGGAAAAAGAGGTCCAACCCTCTTTTTTATATACTTCAAACATAGTGTAGTTTTCTACATATTAAAGTATATAAAACTACACTTTTGACTAAAGCCAAACATCTCAAAGTATTTGATACTTCAATATTTCTGAAAACCAAAGTATTCTTGGAATACCTAAAAAATACAGAGCTCTCAAACCAAAGCCGTGTACAAATGTACAATATGTTCTTATTTTTAGAAGGCATCTATGAACACATCATTTTTAGTTAGTTTGGTTAATTTTCCCCACGCCAATTAGCCGTGTCTAAACTTGGGACAAACAAAATATAGGAAATACAAACATAACAAAGCATTAATATAACACACATAAATTAACTTAGATAGTAGGGTTGCTAGGGCAACAAACATAACAAAACATTAATATAACACACATAAATAGATAGGGTTGCTAGGGCAACATAAGTTCCCAAGTTCTTACATAGCTAGGTCGGGCAACACGCACACCAAACTCACACTCACACTACATAGTAGATAGGGATAGGGTAGCTAGGGCAACACGCACACCGCCGGCTTCACCGTCTTCTTCGCCGTCGGCTTCAGTACTCCTCCTCCTCAAGGCCGTTGTCGCCGACGTAGTACGGGAGGCTGTGCATGCGGTTGCGAGCGGGGAAGACGCTCTCGAAGTCCGTGAAGATGTTATGGGTGGTGAATGCGATGAACTCGCACCCACACCAATACACCTTGCCGAGCAGGTAGTAGGCATCGAACCTGTTGGTGAAGTGGACGACGAGCCCTACCACTGGAGCGTTGGCGTGGGGACGCTGCTCCACGAGGTTGAACATGGGCGGCGAGCCCGGCGGGAGGTGGTGGAAGCCCGCACGGAGGAACCCCCGTGCAAGCTCAGTGCTACCCCTCCAGCGTGAGATCGCCCACACGCGGAGCGATGCCTCGACGACGACGTTGGCGGGGTACCGCTGTTCCGGCACGGTGGGCGGCGCTTGGAACGTCGGCCCGTTGTACTGCATCTTGAAACGCTTCGCTGAGTGGAACGGCTTTGGCTTTTGGGGGAAGAAGAGAAGTGGGAGGCGCAGATGGATCTGTAGAAGAAGAGGCAATGAAGGGCAGTTTAAATAGCCAGGAGAGACGAAGTGGGTACACGCGCAAACGGCGTAGATCATGACTCAGTGCGTGCGTGAACCGATGCGATCATAAATGTGTGAACGTGAATCCATGCGAACGTGCTTTGCGTGCTCTGCGTTGGCGGCTGCCTGCCTCCCCCTTCTGCGTGCTCTGCGTTGGCGGCTGCCTGCCTCCCCCTTCTGCGTGCTCTGCGTTGGCGGCTGCCTGCCTCCCCCTTCTGCGTGCTCTGCGTTGGCGGCTGCCTGCCTCCCACAACTGAATCAAGCGGCACTTGTGCGGCGTGAACCGATGCCTCGACATAGACGCGAGCGTGCGTGCAGCCTGCCCCTTCTGCCACCGGCACGTATGCCTGCGACGCGTGAAACGACGCTGCGGAGCGACTAAATCCACCGGCAACCGGGCGGCAAGGATCGATGCGTGCGTCTCGGCGTGCATGCATGCGTTTAGGTCTAGGTCACTAGATGCGTGCGTGGCGGTGTTCGCATGCATAGCAGGCTAAATCGATGCCAAAGCCGGGCATGCATAGCAGGCTGCATCCATCGATAGAAGGCTTTTTTAATTTATTCCCAACAAACTAACGGGCCCGTCCTATGAACACAAACACGGCCCAACCAGCGAAGCCACAACCACAGTCAACAGAGTCCAACGTGGCCCCACAAGTCAGTTAACGGCCAAGACGGCAAACGTCTGTTATGAACATTTGTGAGAGTTTCAGCTAAGGGAGTGGGGAAAAGTGAGCAAAAGTTTGAAGCGTGGGGAAAACTGAGCACAACTAAGGAATTGGGGGCACAGATGGAATAAGCCCTTAAAAATTGAACTAGATATGTGCGAAATTTTGAAAATTCGCAAATTTTTGCTGGGGAACAAAATATTCTTAATCAAAAAATTAGTAGCCATACTAAAACAAATTTAAAATTAAATTAGTACTATGTCATGTTAAATCCAATGAAATATAAAATATCAATGAAGAACAAAAACATAAAAAGAAACTAATTTCCCATTTGCTAATTTTTTTTTGGAATTTTCAACCCCTTTGATATTACTTTTAACAAACACTGACCATACTCTTTGGCCAGGCCGGAATGCATCCCTCCTCGTCTTGAAAGATTTGCAGCCCAGTAAGTCGGAGAAAACAAATAGGCCTAGCTTGGGTATTCTTCAAAAAGAAATACTGGGCTACCTATTTTTCCAAAGAAAAACCTGCTGGGCTGGTCATGTTGTTAGACGGGCCGCAGAGACCGCACAACCCAGTTTATAGCCTGCTCCTCCGAATTACTACTCAAAAAAAGTTGTGTGATACGTCTCCAACGTATCTATAATTTTTGATTGCTCCATGCTATTTTATCTACTGTTTTGGACAATATTGGGCTTTATTATCCACTTTTATATTATTTTTGGGACTAACCTATTAACCGGAGGCCCAGCCCAGAATTGCTATTTTTTCCCTATTTCAGAGTTTCACAGAAAAAGAATATCAAACGGAGTCCAAACGGAATGAAACCTTCGGGAGCGTGATTTTTGGAACGAACATGATCCAGGAGACTTGGACCCTACGTAAGAGAAGCTTCCAGGAGGCCACGAGGTAGGGGGGTGCGCCCACCCCCCAGGGCGCGCCCTCCACCCTCGCGGGCCCCACGTTGCTCCACCGACGTACTTCTTCCTCCTATATATACCTACGTACCCTCAAACGATCAGATACGGAGCCAAAAACATAATTCCACCGCTGCAACCTTCTGTACCCACGAGATCTCATCTTGGGGCCTGTTCCGGAGCTCCGCCGGAGGGGGCATCCATCATGGAGGGCTTCTACATCAACACCATAGCCCCTCCGATGAAGTGTGAGTAGTTTACCTCAGACCTTCGGGTCCATAGTTAGTAGCTAGATGGCTTCTTCTCTCTTTTTGGATCTCAATACAATGTTCTCCCCCTCTCTCGTGGAGATCTATTCGATGTAATCTTCTTTTTGCGGTGTGTTTGTTGAGACCGATGAATTGTGGGTTTATGATCAAGATTATCTATGAATAATATTTGAATCTTCTCTGAATTATTTGATGTATGATTGGTTATCTTTGCAAGTCTCTTCGAATTATCAGTTTGGTTTGGCCTACTAGATTGATCTTTCTTGCAATGGGAGAAGTGCTTAGCTTTGGGTTCAATCTTGTGGTGTCCTTTCCAAGTGACAGTAGGGGCAGCAAGGCACGTATTGTATTGTTGCCATCGAGGATAACAAGATGGTTTTTTATCATATTGCATGAATTTATCCTCTACATCATGTCATCTTGCTTAAGGCGTTACTCTGTTTTCATGAACTTAATACTCTAGATGCATGCTGGATAGCGGTTGATGAGTGGAGTAATAGTAGTAGATGCAGGCAGGAGTCGGTCTACTTGTCTCGGACGTGATGCCTATATACATGATCATACCTAGATATTCTCATAACTATGCTCAATTCTGTCAATTGCTCAACAGTAATTCGTTCACCCACCGTAAAATACTTATGCTCATGAGAGAAGCCACTAGTGAAACCTATGGACCCCGGGTCTATCTTCATCATATTAATCTTCCAACACTTTGTTATTGCCTTTGCTTTTTACTTTGCTTTTATTTTACTTTGCATCTTTATCACAAAAATACCAAAAATATTATCCTATCATATCTATCAGATCTCACTCTCGTAAGTGACCGTGAAGGGATTGACAACCCCTTATCGCGTTGGTTGCGAGGATTTATTTGTATTGTGCAGGTGTGAGGGACTCGCGCGTAGCCTCCTACTGGATTGATACCTTGGTACTCAAAAACTGAGGGAAATACTTACGCTACTTTGCTGCATCACCCTTTCCTCTTCAAGGGAAAACCAACGCAGTGCTCAAAAGGTAGCAAGAAGGATTTCTGGTGCCGTTCCCGGGGAGTCTACGCAAAAGTCAACATACCAAGTACCTATCACAATCCCTTATCTCCCGCATTACATTATTTGCCATTTGCCTCTCGTTTTCCTCTCCCCCACTTCACCCTTGTCGTTTTATTCGCCCTCTCTTTTTCGTTCGCCTCTTTTTCGCTTGCTTTTTGTTTGCTCGTGTGTTGGATTGCTTGCTTGTCATGATGGCTCAAGATAATACCAAATTGTGTGACTTTACCAATACCAACAATAATGATTTCCTTAGCACTCCATTGCTCCTCTTACCAATACTGAATCTTGTGAAATCAATGCTTCTTTGTTGAATCTTGTTATGAAAGATCAGTTCGCCGACCTTCCTAGTGAAGGTGCCGCTACTCATCTAAATAGCTCCGTTGATTTGTGTGATATGCAAAAGAAGAAAGATGTTGATAATGATATTGTTAAATTGAAGCTATTTCCTTTTTCACTTAGAGATCATGCTAAAGCTTGGTTTTAGTCTTTGCCTAAAATAGCATTGATTCTTGGAACAAGTGCAAAGATGCTTTTATCTCTAAGTATTTTCCTCCCGCTAAGATCATCTCTCTTAGAAATGATATTATGAATTTTAAGCAACTTGATCATGAACATGTTGCACAAGCTTGGGAGAGGATGAAATTAATGATACATAATTGCCCTACTCATGGTTTGAATTTGTGGATGATTATACAAATTTTTTATGCCGGATTGAATTTTGCTTCTGGAAATCTTTTAGATTCGGCCGCGGGAGGCACTTTTTTGGAAATCACTTTAGGAGAAGCTAATAAACTCCTAGATAATATTATGGTTAATTATTCTCATTGGCACACTGAAAGATCTACTAATAAAAAAGTGCATGCGATAGAAGAAATTAATGTTTTGAGAGGAAAGATGGATGAACTTATGAAATTATTTGCTAGTAAGAGTGTTTCTTCTGATCCTAATGATATGCCTTTGTCTACTTTGATTGAGAATAATAATGAATCTATGGATGTGAATTTTGTTGGCAGGAATAATTTTGGTAACAACGCGTATAGAGGAAACTTTAATCCTAGGCCTTATCCTAGCAATTCCTCTAATAATTATGGTAATTCCTACAACAACTCTTATGGAAATTTTAATAAGATGCCCTCTGAATTTGAGACTAGTGTTAAAGAGTTTATGAATTTGCAAAAGAATTTCAATGCTTTGCTTGAAGAGAAATTTCTTAAAGTTGATGAATTGGCTAGGAACGTTGATAGAATTTCTCTTGATGTTGATTCTTTAAAGCTTAGATCTATTCCTCATAAGCATGATATCAATGAGTCTCCCAAAGCCATGAGAATTTCCATTGATGAGTGCAAAGAAAGAACCGCTAGGATGCGTGCTAAGAAAGATTGCTTTATGAAAGCGTGTTCTTCAAATTTCTATGAAAATAAAGATGAAGATCTAAAAGTTATTGATGTGTCCCCTATTAAATCTTTGTTTTGAAATATGAATCTTGATAATGATGGGACTGAATATGATCCACCTTTACCTAGAAGGCGTTCCAAGAATTCGGAGTTTTTAGATCTTGATGCTAAATTTGATAAAAGTGGGATTGAAGAAATCAAAACCCTAGATGTTGCTAAACCCACTATTTTGGATTTCAAGGAATTTAATTATGAAAATTGCTCTTTGATTGATTGTATTTCCTTGTTGCAATCCGCACTAAATTCTCCTCATGCTTATAGTCAAAATAAAGCATTTACTAAACATATCGCTGATGCCTTGATGCAATCTTATGAAGAAAAGCTTGAGCTGGAAGTTTCTATCCCTAGAAAACTTTATGATGAGTGGGAACCAACTATTAAAATTAAGATTAAGAATCATGAGTTCTATGCTTTATGTGATTTGGGTGCTAGTGTTTCCGCTATTCCCAAAACTTTGTGCGATTTGCTAGATTTCCGTGATTTTGACGATTGCTCTCTAAACTTGCACCTTGCGGATTCCACTATTAAGAAACCTATGGGAAGAATTAATGATGTTCTTATTGTTACAAATAGGAATTATGTGCCTGTAGATTTTATCGTTCTTGATATATATTGCAATCCTTCATGTCCTATTATTCTTGGTAGACCTTTCCTTAGAACGATTGGTGCAATTATTGATATGAAGGAAGGGAATATTAGATTCCAATTTCCATTAAAGAAAGGCATGGAACACTTCCCTAGGAATAAAATAAAATTTCCATATGAATCTATCATGAGAGCCACTTATGGATTGCCTACCAAAGATGGCAATACCTATATCTATCCTTGCTTTTATGCCTAGCTAGGGGCGTTAAACGATAGTGCTTGTTGGGAGGCAACCCAATTTTATTTTTATTTTATTTTGCTTTTGCTTATGTTTAGGAATAAATCTTTGATCTAGCTTCTGGTTAGATGTGTTTTTATGTTTTAATTAGTGTTTGTGCCAAGTTAAACCTATAGGATCTTCTTGGATGATAGTTATTTGATCTTGCAGAAATTTCCAGAAACTTTCTGTTCACGAAAATAATTGTTAAAAATCACCAGAACGTGATAAAATACTGATTACAATTGCTGCTGATCAATAAACAAATTGCCTAGGTCTTCCTATTTTGGCTGATTTTTTGGAGTTCCAGAAGTTTGCGTTAGTTACAGATTACTACAGACTGTTCTGTTTTTGACAGATTCTGTTTTTCGTGTGTTGTTTGCTTATTTTGATGAATCTATGGCTAGTAAAATAGTTTATAAACCATAGAGAAGTTGGAATACAGTAGGTTTAACACCAATATAAATAAAGAATGAGTTCATTACAGTACCTTGAAGTGGCCTTTTGTTTTCTTTCGCTAACGGAGCTCACGAGATTTCTGTTGAGTTTTGTGTTGTGAAGTTTTCAAGTTTTGGGTGAAAGATTTTGATGGATTATGGAACAAGGAGTGGCAAGAGCCTAAGCTTGGGGATTCCCATGGCACCCCCAAGATAATCTAAGGATACCAAAAAGCCAAAGCTTGGGGATGCCCCGGAAGGCATCCCCTCTTTCGTCTACTTCCATCGGTAACTTTACTTGGAGCTATATTTTTATTCACCACATGATATGTGTTTTGCTTGGAGCGTCTTGTATGATTTGAGTCTTTGCTTTTTAGTTTACCACAATCATCCTTGCTGTAAACACCTTTCGAGAGAGCCATACATGATTTGGAATTTGTTAGAATACTCTATGTGCTTCACTTATATCTTTTGAGTTATATAGTTTTGCTCTAGTACTTCACTTATATCTTTTAGAGCACGGTGGTGGATTTGTTTTATAGAAACTATTGATCTCTCATGCTTCACTTAGATTATTTTGAGAGTCTTAAATAGCATGGTAATTTGCTTAAATAATCCTAATATGCTAGGTATTCAAGATTTGTAAAAACTTTCTTATGAGTGTGTTGAATACTAAGAGAAGTTTGATACTTGATGATTGTTTTGAGACATGGAGGTAGTGATATTAAAGTTGTGCTAGTTGAGTAGTTGTGAATTTGAGAAATGCTTGTGTTGAAGTTTGCAAGTCCCATAGCATGCACGTATGGTAAACATTATGTAACAAATTTGAAACATGAGGTGTTCTTTGATTGTCCTCCTTATGAGTGGCGGTCGGGGACGAGCGATGGTCTTTTCCTACCAATCTATTCCCCTAGGAGCATGCGCGTAGTGCTTGGTTTTTGATGACTTGTAGATTTTTGCAATAAGTATGTGAGTTCTTTATGACTAATGTTGAGTCCATGGATTATACGCACTCTCACCCTTCCATCATTGCTAGCCTCTTCGGTACCGTGCATTGCCCTTTCTCACATTGAGAGTTGGTGCAAACTTCGCCGGTGCATCCAAACCCCGTGATATGATACGCTCTTTCACACATAAACATCCTTATATCTTCCTCAAAACAGCCACCATACCTACCTATTATGGCATTTCCATAGCCATTCCGAGATATATTGACATGCAACTTTCCACCATTCCGTTTATCATGACACATTCATCATTGTCATATTTCTTAGCATGATCATATAGTTGACATAGTATTTGTGGCAAAGCCACCGTTCATAATTCTTTCATACATGTCACTCTTGATTCATTGCATATCCCGGTACACCGCCGGAGGCATTCATATAGAGTCATACTTTGTTCTAGTATCGAGTTGTAATCATTGAGTTGTAAATAAATAGAAGTGTGATGATCATCATTTAATAGAGCATTGTCCCAATAAAAAAAAGAGAAAGGCCAAAAAGGCCCAAAAAAAAGAAATAAAAAGGGGCAATGCTACTATCTTTTTTTTCCACACTTGTGCTTCAAAGTAGCACCATAATCTTCATGATAGAGAGTCTCTTGTTTTGTCACTTTCATATACTAGTGGGAATTTTTCATTATAGAACTTGGCTTGTATATTCCAACAATGGGCCTCCTCAAGTGCCCTAGGTCTTCGTGAGCAAGCAAGTTGATGCACACCCACTTAGTTTCTTTTGTTGAGCTTTCATACATTTATAGCTCTAGTGCATCCGTTGCATGGCAATCCCTACTCCTTGCATTAACATCAATCGATGGGCATCTCCATAGCTCATTGATTAGCCTTGTTGATGTGAGACTTTCTCCTTTTTTGTCTTCTCCATATAACCCCCATCATCATACTCTATTCCACCCATAGTGCTATATCCATGGCTCATGCTCATGTATTGCGTGAAGGTTTATAAAGTTTGAGATTACTAAAGTATGAAACAATTGCTTGGCTTGTCATCGGGGTTGTGCATGATGAGAGCATTCTTGTGTGACGAAAATGGAGCATGACTAAACTATATGATTTTGTAGGGATGAACTTTCTTTGGCCATGATATTTTGAGAAGACATAATTGCTTAGTTAGTATGCTTGAAGTATTATTATTTTTATGTCAATATGAACTTTTATCTTGAATCTTTCGGATCTGAATATTCATACCACAATTAAGAAGAATTATATTGAAATTATGCCAAGTAGCACTCCGCATCAAAAATTCTGTTTTTATCATTTATCTACTCGAGGACGAGCAGGAATTAAGCTTGGGGATGCTTGATATGTCTCCAACGTATCTATAATTTTTGATTGCTCCATGCTATTTTATCTACTGTTTTGGACAATATTGGGCTTTATTATCCACTTTTATACTATTTTTGGGACTAACCTATTAACCGGAGGCCCAGCCCAGAATTGCTATTTTTTCCCTATTTCAGAGTTTCACAGAAAAAGAATATCAAACGGAGTCCAAACGGAATGAAACCTTCGGGAGCGTGATTTTTGGAACGAACATGATCCAGGAGACTTGGACCCTACGTAAGAGAAGCTTCCAGGAGGCCACGAGGTAGGGGGGTGCGCCCACCCCCCAGGGCGCGCCCTCCACCCTCGCGGGCCCCACGTTGCTCCACCGACGTACTTCTTCCTCCTATATATACCTACGTACCCTCAAACGATCAGATACGGAGCCAAAAACATAATTCCACCGCTGCAACCTTCTGTACCCACGAGATCTCATCTTGGGGCCTGTTCCGGAGCTCCGCCGGAGGGGGCATCCATCATGGAGGGCTTCTACATCAACACCATAGCCCCTCCGATGAAGTGTGAGTAGTTTACCTCAGACCTTCGGGTCCATAGTTAGTAGCTAGATGGCTTCTTCTCTCTTTTTGGATCTCAATACAATGTTCTCCCCCTCTCTCATGGAGATCTATTCGATGTAATCTTCTTTTTGCGGTGTGTTTGTTGAGACCGATGAATTGTGGGTTTATGATCAAGATTATCTATGAATAATATTTGAATCTTCTCTGAATTATTTGATGTATGATTGGTTATCTTTGCAAGTCTCTTCGAATTATCAGTTTGGTTTGGCCTACTAGATTGATCTTTCTTGCAATGGGAGAAGTGCTTAGCTTTGGGTTCAATCTTGTGGTGTCCTTTCCAAGTGACAGTAGGGGCAGCAAGGCACGTATTGTATTGTTGCCATCGAGGATAACAAGATGGTTTTTTTATCATATTGCATGAATTTATCCTTCTACATCATGTCATCTTGCTTAAGGCGTTACTCTGTTTTCATGAACTTAATACTCTAGATGCATGCTGGATAGCGGTTGATGAGTGGAGTAATAGTAGTAGATGCAGGCAGGAGTCGGTCTACTTGTCTCGGACGTGATGCCTATATACATGATCATACCTAGATATTCTCATAACTATGCTCAATTCTGTCAATTGCTCAACAGTAATTCGTTCACCCACCGTAAAATACTTATGCTCATGAGAGAAGCCACTAGTGAAACCTATGGCCCCCGGGTCTATCTTCATCATATTAATCTTCCAACACTTTGTTATTGCCTTTGCTTTTTACTTTGCTTTTATTTTACTTTGCATCTTTATCACAAAAATACCAAAAATATTATCCTATCATATCTATCAGATCTCACTCTCGTAAGTGACCATGAAGGGATTGACAACCCCTTATGGCGTTGGTTGCGAGGATTTATTTGTATTGTGCAGGTGCGAGGGACTCGCGCGTAGCCTCCTACTGGATTGATACCTTGGTACTCAAAAACTGAGGGAAATACTTACGCTACTTTGCTGCATCACCCTTTCCTCTTCAAGGGAAAACCAACGCAGTGCTCAAGAGGTAGCATTGTGCAATTCTGTCGTTAATTGACTATACATTGGAAATGATGTGGGTCCCAGATATCAGCAGGGTGGATTAGAGTAAAAACGAGGGGTGCATCTGAGTAGTAAAAGAGGCGTTTGCTTGTGTTCGGGAGTGGACCTGGTGGGTCCGTACTATCATACTCACAACTACAGTCCTCTTCCGATTCACTATGTTGACAGGGCCGGACGGCGGCGCCGTGGCGAGTGCACCAAGGCGGGGGATAAAGTGTTGTCGCGAATGTGCTGGGCTGGGTTGGACATTCTTATTGAAAAATAAAAATGGACCGGGACTAGTTACGATGTTGACTACAATTTGCATGGGTCCGCTGGTTGCAGGAAGAAAATGGTGGAAGAAAGAAGACTGGTCGCTATCTTTGCCTAAGAATAATATCGACTGAATGTAGTGACACTATCATAGGAAACAATATCCTCCTGTTAAATCGTGAATTTAAAGAACTGGTGCATGAGCATTTAGCTTTATTTATTTATTTATTTACTTATTTATGTTTAGGGGAACATGAGCATGTACTTGGGCCGGATTCATGTGAGAGCCTCCCTTCTAGTTAATTATGGGCTCCTCTATTGGGCCTTCATCAGTGGGCTGCATGTTATCAACAAGTGGAAAATGTGTTCCGTACCAAAAATAGTATGCGCTACGTATGGTACGGGGCACTAAAGGATCGGACCGTGCAACGACTTCCAAAACATTGTGTTTGTCATTCTAACAACACATTTATTCAACCAACAGACGAAATATACTACTGATTGTACATTGAAAACAACAGCAGCAACAACCAGGGCTGGGGGTGCAACAGAAGCAGTAAGCAGGCCAGAAGAGTAAAGACGCGGCTCTCTCTTCCAAACCAAACATCAGCCATCATTACAAAAGGGCTACCAAAAAAGAACAAGTGTATGCATCAAACTAAATAAAGATCCTACTACACCAAGTGTACACATCTAACTAACTGCCTCAGTTAGACGTTACTATTTATTAAGCTGTAGAGATTAGCTGACGGCTTGAACCAGATGGGTGCTTGACGGGGGAAACTCCAGCCAGCAGGTTGAAGTCTGATACTTGCGACCCTCTCTCCTACATTGGGCTGCAGAGCGTGGTGGCACATATCAGGGTATGGTGCATGCAGAGACGCATGGTACGCTGTGTACACACAATTTTGCCTGATGAACGAAACCGTGCTGCCATCATGATCCTTGCCGTCGGTTATCTCCTGGTTAATCGGATAATTTAGTCCGAGAAACAGAGAGCGTGTACCAAGGCTACTTACCAGCCTCCAGTCAAAAATTCCTGAAGGCCCAGAGAAGCTGGGATCCTGCTCAAAGACCTTGCAGTGACTGTGATTGTATTCCGTGAAACAACACGTCCGGTATGTGTTAACGATCATCAATCGTTCGCCGTCGTTTGATCGAGCCAGGAACCACCTGCAACTGCCATGCCGCTTTTCTTTGAAAGGTTCTGGGATTAGGAAGGGTAGGGACACCAGGCAGCCTATAACATCATATCAAGGTGGAGTCAAATAAAAAAGGGCTCTTAATGTAGTCAATCTTAAGAACAACATGTTATGAGCATGAATATTTTTTCAGTAAATGTTGACAGTAATATAAGCAAGCCATCATGATATCATAGGAAAGTAACATACTGCTGTAACAACCATTTGTAGCGATGACTGGAGTAGGCCAGCAATACAAACAGCCATAGAAGGAGGCGACAACATAAATGAAGCCCTTGTGTTCAATGGCATCAGAGAACCATGGAGGATGTATGATCTTGCGATGGGCGTGCAGATTTATCCACTTACCGCAGTGACCTGTCATATAGGCGAGACCGCGGTTGAAGAACGCAATTAGCCTGAAGTCTTTATAATTCATAGATCTTGTGGGCACTTGGCAGATTACAACCTTGAGCAAATCAAACTTGCTATCATGTTGGCTACTGTAAGATTCCGAGTATTCTGGTCCGCGGTGCCAAAGCAGTGCAGTGTTAATCGAAGGAAGGGGGATCAATCGCCGGGTGTAGACCTCCATGAGCATCCAGCTGCCGCTACCATCGACGAGCACCATCCAAGACGTGTTCATGCCGACCCAGTACATACCGTTAATGTAGTTGAGCGTGACGGGGATGGGATCGCAGTCAAGGGGGTTGATGCTCGCCACCCTACGATCGTTATGCTGCGTGACATGCCATTTCTATAGATCAGGCGGCATCAGCAAGCAAGGAGCTGGCTTAAAAAGCTCCGGCCTGAGGGCTTTGAGTAAACGATATAACCCCGACGAGCATGCGGCGAGGGGCATGGTACTGAGATTGTCCACACACGAAATAATGAGCTTGATTACCTCTATGGGGAGCGAATTCCAGCCACTCTTTCGGCGAACGCTGCTCGGTTCTGCCATTGTTAGTGCTTGGGTTTCGAACGAGGGGGGAGGCGCCTTAGCGGGGATGGAAGATTGGACGAGATTATGTGCGGACAAAGATGGAGAAGCGAATATGTGCTGCGGGAAGTGGATAGGTGATGATGACTACAGCACGCCGCTTGACTTACGAGACACATACCAGCAGCGTAGGGTCATATCGATGCCAGACAACTTGCTTGAGTGATCACAGTACTGGTACTCCCTACAGTACCTACTACTATGCCCTAACTTTCTTGAGTAGAGTAGTAGTGGAGCAGGACTGGAGGAGTAGTATATTCTAATCTAAAATAGTTACAAAGTTCAATGCCCGAGCGTGGAACGACTACGAACCGCCATCGGTGCTAACTCCAATCCCCAACAAACGTTCGCTGGGAGACATGGCAGTTGCAAACGCCCGCGACGCAGTTACAGTACATGTGTAAGGGTGGCGGTTTTGTCAAATACTATGGCTTAAAAACAGGCCACCGTCGGATGGAAATCTGACGGTTACGTGGATTTGCCAGGATTGAGCTCGTGGGGAACAATCGCCAGATATCATTACTAAAAAAGGTTAAAACACCCGGGGCTATAACTTGCACCGGCTGACCACTAACAATGATACTAACATAGTTGTAAAATGGTCAAAGACCATGTCTACGTGGTGTTTGGAATTATATGCAGAAAAATTAGCAAGATGCCCGTGCATTGCACGGAACATCAAGATGCATTTTTTTACAAAACACCTGTTGTGATTGACCCATGCAGGAGTAATACCATGTGTAAAAACTAATGATATCTTGAGAATTTTATCGGAAAATGGTATGTCGACCATTTCATCAAAATAATGATATCTCGAGAAAGATGATAGATAAGGTGAGGAGGAGTGGGGCGTGGTGGTGACTGGTGGTCGGACTGGGCGGAGGCATGGGGATGGACGGCGCCGACAGCGGCCACCATGCCAGATTGTTCTAGAGACTTCCTTTTTTAATTGCTCAGCAATGAGGTTGTGGGAGATAAGGATGAACGAGGCAAGGCCTTATCTGTAAATGTGGAGAGAGGTGCGGGTATCTTTTGTAAAATTGTCATTGTTTGCTTTCTATCCGTCATTTATAGATCGGACAGTCTATATTATAAGATGGCAGGCACACCATCATCACCAACTCGGTTTTTTCTCTACTCCTACTCCTATAAAAGACTCAGTTGGTGATGATGGTGTGTCTGCCATCCACCATTTCTGACCATTAGATCTGCATCTAACGACTGTGATGTAAGTTGTGGCCTTTTGCAACAATTCCCACTTCTCTGCTCCAGTTTACACAAAACCCCTTAGTATCTTGAAACCAACCACATTCCTCCCTTACTTCATCAAAACATCCCAAAGAATATATTTTGAGTGAAACATAAGATATTTTTAGTGATATGTATATCAAAACTAAACTATTTTCTTTCAAATTTGTGATTATGTTTTATTCTACTTTGGATCCGTTGCAACGGACGGGCTCATTGTTATAATGGTTTATCTCTTGCATTGTCTGCAACGAACACCTAGTATACTGGTCCGGGCCGGATGCTCGCAGCGCGATGACCTGAGTTCGAATTCTGTCCTAAACTTTAGCTTTTTATGTATTTTTAATATATACTTCTTTCGCTACTGTACTGGCAGTGGAACGCATATAGTACTTAGAATACAAGATTAAGGATGGATTTTTTTCGTTTTAACTTTCTGTACGAATCTGGAGCCAGCCTGCAAGTCATGTACACTATACTGACAGTGGAACCCACAGAGTACTTAGAATACAAGATTAAGGATGGATTAACTTTTTATAGAGGGAGAATCATACACGCAATTAACTCAAATGGATTGGGCGTGACTCTATTATTCTCCAACGACAACCGGCAAATTTCATCCCGCGGGCCGGAGTAGGTTTGTCGGTTGGCATGCGGGTTTAACGGAGGGGTTTGGTGGAGGCGAGGAGGCGTGTTCAGTCGTGCGTGCAACGGACGGTGTAGTACTATTCGATTTGACAGCTACAACTAGTATATTATAAAAAACAAAGAAGAGTAGTAGAGATAGAGATAAGAGTAGAGACTAGGGAGGAGCACCATCTACTGCTTTGTGGGCTACTCCTGTGCTCCATTCGGCGGCCGCAACGTCCCCTACAGCCACTCCCTCCCGCACTCCATTCGGCGGGCGCTGTTGAAATTTGGGGAGCGCACTCTCGCGATTGCTGGCAGCGAAGACTTCACCAACGATGACTTCTTCCCCGACCTCGGCAACCTCTTCCTCAACGACATGGGCGACAATCTCAACGCCAACGGTGCTGCTCCCGTTGCACCGTATGTGTTTCTGTCCTCCTTGTTCGAAATCGTGGTAGAATTCATGTTTCTAGTCTATGTCCTAGATTCGATCTGTTCATCTACTATGCTAGTCCACATGATTAGTTTAATCTCTGTTATAGTCGTCATGATTTATTTTGTGCTTATTCAGACTAAATCTCGTAGTAACTTGCTCATATATTCAACTGGCGGAACATCCCCTATAGCCACTCCCGTTTCATGGACGGCCTGGTCGATGCCTCCAAGGAGCCCTTCGTCTACTGCTATGAGTGCCCGATGCCGTTTTGGGGCTCGCCAGCGGACATCGTGCATCACCTCACGTAGGCGTGCGACAGTCACTACTGGCCCTTGGCGGAGAACATCAAGTACGGGATGTGCTACCCGTTCACCGTGCCGGAGTCGCTGGAGGATCACCGCCGCCTGATAGTCTCGGAGGAGGATGGTAGCGTCTTCCTCTTGATCGTGGGCACCGGTGAGGCCCGCGCAGGCCGCCGCCCCGTCTCTGTAGTGTGCATCAGGGGCAACGCCGCTGACGCTGATACTGACACGAGGCCGATGTACGGGTGCGTGCTCACTATTACTACCCCTCGGAGGTACGTGGGCGGCGACACTGGCTACGTCAAGCTGACTAGGACTGTGCCGAGCTGGGACCTTCCCACCGATGTGGACATGGAAGACGCATGGCATGATTTGACCCCCAACAATGTGCACAAGGACTCCAAGGAGGTTCACCTGGACATATGCATTACCAAGTTAAATGTTGATCATTAGTCTTCGCTCAATGTAATCCGTTGTCTAAGCATGTGGAGACTTCCATGCATGATATTGCTCTATTGGAGTATCGCGCATGAATAAAAGTGTATCCATTTATGGTTTTGTCTAGAATCTTCCATGTATGAAATTTTTACTACAGTACTGGTGAAAGACTTATGATGAAACATTTCTTACATCTCCTCTGCCCCCTTCCAAGTCATCCTGATTTAATGCCTCCGTCTAGGTGTATAAGAGCATGGTTAATACTTAATAGTATAGCCAACTGTTGACTATGAGAAAGTGCCATGTCATCTGTAGCCAACATGTATAACAATCGATACTCAAAAACTAATTCTTAAATATCATTTCTTGCAAAGCACAATAAGTGTTATTTCTTCACAAGTTTTGGATGCAGGTTGAACAGTTGAACGCTTTTGTTTGCAAAAGATACTTTTTTATCTATTTCACCCGGATGTTTGTGAGCTCTAGAGATGAAATAATATCCGAAGAAACCTATCGATACCCGTTACACATGAGATGACCCCCACATCCTTTGTCAAAATAAACAACTCCCCGATCAATGCATTGCACTGTTCCGTGCAACGCACGGGCACCTTACTATAGATTGGTACGATCAAAAGTTGAACTAACATTATATATAGTATGATAAATGCTGATGCATGTCACCAAAAATTATATCATTGAAAACTATGTTCAAATACGAATCCAATGATATAGTTTTTGTTGACATGCACTAACATTTTGTCAGTTAAATCTTCAGTCAAATTCATTGGGGGACTGATAAACCACGACTGATGTAGTAAAGTGTAGAGGGCGGCGCTACACGCGAGTCTCACCCCGCTCGTGGCGCGACAGTAAAGCCGTTGATACGTCTCCAACGTATCTATAATTTATGAAGTATTCATGCTATTATATTATCTGTTTTGGATGTTTATGGGCTTTACTAAACACTTCTATATTATTTTTGGGACTAACCTATTAACCGGAGGCCCAGCCCAAATTGCTTTTTTCTTGCCTATTTCAGAGTTTCGAAGAAAAGGAATATCAAACGGAGTCCAAACGGAGTGAAACCTTCGGGAGATTTATTTTTGGAACGGAAGCAATCCAGGAGACTTGGAGTAGACGTCAGGGAAGCTTCGAGGTGGCCACGAGGCAGAGAGGCGCGCCTGCCCCGCGCCCCCACCCTCATGGGCCCCTCGTGGCTCCCCTGACCGACTTCTTTCGCCTATATATGTCCATATACCCTAAAAACATCGAGGAGCACAATAGATCGGGAGTTCAGCCGCCGCAAGCCTCTGTAGCCACCGAAAACCAATCTAGACCTGTTCCAGCACCCTGCCGGAGGGGGGTGTTGGGGAACGTAGCAGAAATTCAAAATTTTCTACACATCACCAAGATCAATCTATGGAGTTTACTAGCAACAAGAGGGAAGGAGTGCATCTACATACCCTTGTAGATCGCGAGCGGAAGCGTTCAAAGAGAACGGGGTTGATGGAGTCGTACTCGTCGTGATCCAAATCACCGATGATCCTAGCGCCGAACAGACGGCACCTCCGCGTTCACCACACGTACGGTGCAGCGACGTCTCCTCCTTCTTGATCCAACAAGGGGGAAGGAGAGGTTGATGGAGATCCAGCAGCACGACGGCGTGGTGGTGGAAGTAGCAGGATCCCGGCAGGGCTTCGCCAAGCGCAAGCGGGGAGGAGGGAGATGTGTCACGGGAGGGAGAGGGAGGCACCAGGGCTTAGGTTTGCTGCCCTCCCTTCCCCCCACTATATATAGGGCCAAGGGAGAGGGGGGGGCGCAGCCTTGGCCCTTCCTCCAAGGAAGGGTGCGGCCAGGGAGGAGTCCATCCTCCCCAAGGCACCTAGGAGGTGCCTTCCCCCTTTAGGACTCTCCCTTTACCTTATCTCTTGGCGCATGAGCCTCTTGGGGCTGGTTCCCTTGGCTCATATAGGCCAAGGCGCACACCCCACAGCCCATGTGGCCCCCCGGGGCAGGTGGACCCCTTGGTGGACCCCCGGACCCCTTTCGGCACTCCCGGTACAATACCGATAATGCGCGAAACTTTTCCGGCGACCAAAACAAGACTTCCCATATATAAATCTTTACCTCCGGACCATTCCGGAACTCCTCGTGACGTCCGGGATCTCATCCGGGACTCCGAACAACTTTCGGATTTCCGCATACTAATATCTCTACAACCCTAGCGTCATCGAACCTTAAGTGTGTAGACCCTACGGGTTCGGGAGACACGCAGACATGACCGAGACGACTCTCCGGTCAATAACCAACAGCGGGATCTGGATACCCATGTTGGCTCCCACATGTTCCACGATGATCTCATCGGATGAACCAGGATGTCGGGGATTCAATCAATCCCGTATACAATTCCCTTTGTCAATCGGTATGTCACTTGCCCGAGATTCGATCGTCGGTATCCCGATACCTTGTTCAATCTCGTTACCGGCAAGTCTCTTTACTCATTCCGTAACACATCATCCCGTGATCAACTCCTTGGTCACATTGTGCACATTATGATGATGTCCTACCGAGTGGGCCCAGAGATACCTCTCCGTTTACACGGAGTGACAAATCCCAGTCTCGATTCGTGCCAACCCAACAGACACTTTCGGAGATACCTGTAGTGCACCTTTATAGCCACCCAGTTACGTTGTGACGTTTGGTACACCCAAAGCATTCCTACGGTATCCGGGAGTTGCACAATCTCATGGTCTAAGGAAATGATACTTGACATTAGAAAAGCTCTTAGCAAACGAACTACACGATCTTGTGCTAGGCTTAGGATTGGGTCTTGTCCATCACATCATTCTCCTAATGATGTGATCCCGTTATCAACGACATCCAATGTCCATGGTCAGGAAACCGTAACCATCTATTGATCAACGAGCTAGTCAACTAGAGGCTTACTAGGGACATGGTGTTGTCTATGTATCCACACATGTATCTGAGTTTCCTATCAATACAATTCTAGCATGGATAATAAACGATTATCATGAACAAGGAAATATAATAATAACCAATTTATTATTGCCTCTAGGGCATATTTCCAACAGTCTCCCACTTGCACTAGAGTCAATAATCTAGTTCACATCACCATGTGATTAACACTCACAGGTCACATCACCATGTGACCAACATCCAAAGAGTTTACTAGAGTCAACAATCTAGTTCACATCACTATGTGATTAACACTCAATGAGTTCTGGTTTGATCATGTTATGCTTGTGAGAGAGGTTATTAGTCAACGGGTCTGAACCTTTCAGATCCGTGTGTGCTTTACGAATATCTATGTCATCTTGTGGATGCTACCACGCGCTACTTGGAGCCATTTCAAATAACTGCTCTACTATACGAACCCGGTCTGCTACTCAGAGTCATCCGGATTAGTGTCAAAGTTCGCATCGACGTAACCCTTTACGACAAACTCCTTTTCACCTCCATAATCGAGAAAATTCCTTAGTCCACTAGATACTAAGGATAAGTTCGACCGCTGTCATGTGATCCATTCCCGGATCACTATTGTACCCCTTGACCAACTCATGGCAAGGCACACTTCATGTGCGGTACACAACATAGCATACTGTAGAGCCTACGTCTAAAGTATAGGGGACGACCTTCGTCCTTTCTCTCTCTTCTGCTGTGGTCAGGTCTTGAGTCTTACTCAATACTCGCACCTTGTAACACAGCCAAGAACTCCTTCTTTGCTGATCTATTTTGAACTCTTTCAAAATCATGTCAAGGTGTGCGTTCTTTGAAAGTATCATCAGGCGTCTTGATCTATCTCTATAGATCTTGATGCCCAATATGTAAGGAGCTTTATCCAGGTCTTCCTTTGGAAAACTCCTTTCAAAAACCCTTTATGCTTTCCAGAAATTTTACATCATTTCGGATCAACAATATGTCATTCACATATACTTATCAGAAATGTTGTAGCGCTCCCACTCACTTATTGTAAATACAAGTTTCTAACAAACTTTGTATAAACCCAAAAACTTTGATCACTCCATCAAAGCGTATATTCTGACTCCGAGATGCTTGCTATAGTCCATGGAAGGATCGCTGGAGCTAGCATACCTTTTAGCATCCTTAGGATCGACAAAACCTTTCTGATTGTATCACATACAACCTTTCCTTACGAAAACTGGTAAGGAAACTTGTTTTTGACATCCATCTGCCAGATTTCATAAATGCAGCTAATGCTAACATGATTACGACGGACTTAAGCATCGCTACGGATGAGAAAATCTCATCGTAGTCAACTCCTTGAACTTGTGAAAATACTCTTTGCCACGAGTCGAGCTTCATAGACGGTAACATTACCGTCCACGTCCGTCTTCTTCTTAAAGATCCATTTATCTCAATGGCTTGCCGATCATCGGGCAAGTTCACCAAAGTCCATGCTTTGTTCTGATACATGGATTCTATCTCGGATTTCATGGCCTCGAGCCATTCGTCAGAATCCGGGCCCACCATCGCTTCTCCACAGCTCATAGGTTCATCATTGTCCAACAACATGACTTCCAAGACAGGATTACGCATTACTCTGAAGTAGTACGCATCCTCGTCATCCTACGAGGTTTGGTAGTGACTTGATCCGAAGTTTCATGATCACTATCATATGCTTCCACTTCAATTGGTGTAGGTGCCACAGGAACAACTTCCTGTGCCCTGCTACACACTAGTTGAAGTTATGGTTCAATAACCTCATCAAGTCTCCACCATCCTCCTACTCAATTCTTTCGAGAGAAAATTTTCCTCGAGAAAGGACTCGTTTCTAGAAGCAATTACTTTTGCTTCCAGATCTGAAATAGGAGGTATACCCAACTGTTTTGGGTTTTCTATGAAGATGCATTTATCCGCTTTGGGTTCGAGCTTATCAGCTTGAAACTTTTTCACATAAGCATCGCAGCCCCAAACTTTTAAGAAACGACAACTTAGGTTTCTCTAAACGGTGTCGTCTCAACGGAATTGCGTGGTGCCCCTTTTAAAGTGAATGCGGTTATCTCTAATGCCTAACCCATAAACGATAGTGGTAATTCGATAAGAGACATCATGGCATGCACCATATCCAATAGGGTGCAGTTATGATGTTCGGACACACCATCACACTGTGGTGTTCCAGGCGGTATTAATTGTGAAACACTTTCCACAATGTCTTAATTGTGTGCCAAACTCGTAACTCAGATATCTCTATGATCATATCATAGACATTTTATTCTCTTGTCACGACGATCTTCAACTTCACTCTGAAAATACTTGAACCTTTCAATAATTCAGACTTGTGTTACATCAAGTAAATACACTCAGCATCTACTCAAATCATCTGTGAAGTAAGAACATATCGATATCCACTGCGTGCCTCAGCACTCATTGGACTGCACACATCAAATGTATTACTTCCAACAAGTTGCTCTCTTGTTCCATCTTACTGAGAACGAGGCCTTTCAGTCATCTTGCCCATGTGGTATGATTTGCATGTCTCAAGTGATTCAAAAACAAGTGAGTCCAAACTTTCCATCTGCATGGAGTTTCTTCATGCATATATACCAATAGACATGGTTCGCATGTCTCAATCTTTTCAAAAACGAGTGAGTCCAAAGATCCATCTACATGGAGCTTCTTCATGCGTTCTATACCAATATGACTCAAATGGCAGTGCCACAAGTATGTGGTACTACCATTACTATTTTATATCTTTTGGCACGAACATGTGTATCACTGCGATCGAGATTCATTTTAGGTGCAAGACCATTGAAGGTATTATTCAAATAAATGGAGTAACCATTATTCTCCTTGAATGAACAACCGTATTGCGATAAACATAATCCAATCATGTTTATGCTCAACGCAAACACCAAATAACAATTATCTAGGTTTAACAACAATCTCGATGGTAGAGGGAGCATGCGATGCTTGATCACATCAACCTTGGAAACACTTCCAACACATATCGTCATCTCGCCTTTAGCTAGTCTCCGTTTCTTCCACAGCTTTTATTTTGAGTTACTAACACTTAGCAACCGAACCGGTATCTAATACCCTGGTGCTGCTAGGAGTACTAGTAAAGTACACATTCATATAATGTATATCCAATATACTTCTGTCGACCTTGCCTGCCTTCTCATCTACCAAGTATCTAGGGTAGTTCTGCTTCAGTGACCGTTCCCCTCATTACAGAAGCACTTAGTCTCGGGTTTGGGTTCAACCTTGGGATTCTTCACTAGAGCAGCAAATGATTTGCTGTTTCATGAAGTATCCCTTTTGCCCTTGCCCTTCTAGAAACTAGTGGTTTTACTGACCATTAACAATTGATGCTCCTTCTTGATTTCTACTTTCACGGTGTCAAACATCGCGAATAGCTCAAGGATCATCATATCTATCCCTGATATGTTATAGTTCATCACGAAGCTCTAATAGCTTGGTGGCAGTGACTATGGAGAACCATCACTATCTCATCTGGAAGATTAACTCCCACTCGATTCAAGTGATTGTGGTACTCAGACAATCTGAGCACATGCTCAATGATTGAGCTTTTCTCCCTTAGTTTGCAGGCTTAAGAAACTTGTCAGAGGTCTCATACCTCTTGACGTGGGCACTAGTCTGAAATCCCAATTTCAGTCTTCGGAACATCTCATATGTTCTGCGACGTTTCAAAACGTCTTTGTCGCCACAATTTTAAACCGTTAGCATCACACACTGAACTATCACGTAGTCATCAAAACGTGTATGTCAGATGTTTCGTAACATCTACATACAACGCTCGAGGTTCAGCACACCGAGCGGTGCATTAAGGACGTAAGCCTTCTGTGCAGTAATGAGGACAATCCTCAGTTCATGGACCCAGTCCGCATAATTGCTACTATCAACTTTCAACTATATTTTCTCTAGGAACATATCTTAAACAGTAGAACTAAAGCGTAAGCTATGACATAATTTGCAAAGACCTTTTGATTATGTTCATGATAATTAAGTTCATCTGATTATTTAATGAACTCCCACTCAGATAGACATCCCTCTAGTCATCTAAGTGATACATGATCTGAGTCAAACTAGGCCGTGTCCGATCATCACGTGAGACGGACTTGTCATCATCGGTGAACATCTCCATGTTGATCGTATCTACTATACGACTCATGTTCGACCTTTCGGTCTCTTGTGTTCCGAGGCCATGTCTGTACATGCTAGGCTCGTCAAGTCAACCTAAGTGTTTCGCATGTGTTCCGAGGCCATGTCTGTACATGCTAGGCTCGTCAACACCCGTTGTATTCGAACGTTAGAATCTATCACACCCGATCATCACGTGGTGCTTCGAAACAATGAACCTTCACAACGGTGCACAGTTAGGGGGAACACGTCTCTTGAAATTTTAGTGAGGGATCATCTTATTTATGCTACCATCGTTCTAAGCAAATAAGATGTAAACATGATAAACATCACATGCAAATCATAAAGTGACGTGATATGGCCAATATCATCTTGCGCCTTTTGATCTCCATCTTCGAGGAGCGGCATGATCACCTTTGTCACCGGCATGACACCATGATCTCCATCATCGTGTCTTCATGAAGTTGTCTCGCGAACTATTACTTCTACTACTATGGCTAACGGTTAGCAATAAAGTAAAGTAATTACATGGCGTTTTCATTGACACGCAGGTCATTCAATAAATTAAGACAACTCCTATGGCTCCTGCCGGTTGTCATACTCATCGGCATGCAAGTCGTGATTCCCTTTACAAGAACATGATCAATCTCATACATCACATATATCATTCATCACATCCTTTTGGCCATATCACATCACATAGCATACCCTGCAAAAACAAGTTAGACGTCCTCTAATTGTTGTTGCATGTTTTACGTGGCTGCTATGGGATTCTAGCAAGAACGTTTCTTACCTACGCAAAAGCCACAACGTGATATGCCAATTTCTATTTACCCTTCATAAGGACCCTTTTCATCGAATCCGATCCGACTAAAGTGGGAGAGACAGACACCCGCTAGCCACCTTATGCAACTAATGCATGTCAGTCAGTGGAACCTGTCTCACGTAAGAGTACGTGTAAGGTCGGTCTGGGCCGCTTCATCCCATGATGCCGCCGAATCAAGATAAGACTAGTAACGGCAAGTAAATTGACAAAATCGACGCCCACAACTACTTTGTGTTCTACTCGTGCATAGAAACTACGCATAGACCTAGCTCATGATGCCACTGTTGGGGAACGTAGCAGAAATTCAAAATTTTCTACGCATCACCACGATCAATATATGGAGTTTACTAGCAACGAGAGGGAAGGAGTGCATCTACATACCCTTGTAGATCGCGAGTGGAAGCGTTCAAGAGAACGGGGTTGATGGAGTCGTACTCATCGTGATCCAAATCACCGATGATCCTAGCACCGAACGGACGGCACCTCCGCGTTCAACACACGTACGGTGCAGCAACGTCTCCTCCTTCTTGATCCAGCAAGGGGGAAGGAGAGGTTGATGGAGATCCAGCAGCACGATGGCGTGGTGGTGGAAGTAGCGGGATCCCGGCAGGGCTTCGCCAAGCGCAAGCGGGGAGGAGGGAGATGTGTCACGGGAGGGAGAGGGAGGCGCCAGGGCTTAGGTTTGCTGCCCTCCCTTCCCCCCACTATATATAGGGCCAAGGGAGAGGGGGGGGGGCGCAGCCTTGGCCCATCCTCCAAGGAAGGGTGCGGACAGGGAGGAGTCCATCCTCCCCAAGGCACCTAGGAGGTGCCTTCCCCCTTTAGGACTCTCCCTTTACCTTATCTCTTGGCGCATGGGCCTCTTGGGGCTGGTTCCCTTGGCCCATATAAGCCAAGGCGCACACCCCACAGCCCATGTGGCCCCCCGGGGCAGGTGGACCCCTTGGTGGACCCCCGGACCCCTTTCGGCACTCCCGGTACAATACCGATAATGCGCGGAACTTTTCCGGCGACCAAAACAAGACTTCCCATATATAAATCTTTACATCCGGACCATTCCGGAACTCCTCGTGACGTCCGGGATCTCATCTGGGACTCCGAACAACTTTCGGATTTCCGCATACTAATATCTCTACAACCCTAGCGTCACCGAACCTTAAGTGTGTAGACCCTACGGGTTCGGGAGACACGCATACATGACCGAGATGACTCTCCGGTCAATAACCAACAGCGGGATCTGGATACCCATGTTGGCTCCCACATGTTCCACGATGATCTCATCGGATGAACCACGATGTCGGGGATTCAATCAATCCCGTATACAATTCCCTTTGTCAATCGGTATGTCACTTACCCGAGATTCGATCGTCGGTATCCCGATACCTTGTTCAATCTCGTTACCGGCAAGTCTCTTTACTCGTCCCGTAACACATCATCCCGTGATCAACTCCTTGGTCACATTGTGCACATTATGATGATGTCCTACCGAGTGGGCCCAGAGATACCTCTCCGTTTACACGGAGTGACAAATCCCAGTCTCGATTCGTGCCAACCCAACAGACACTTTCGGAGATACCTGTAGTGCACCTTTATAGCCACCCAGTTACGTTGTGACGTTTGGTACACCCAAAGCATTCCTACGGTATCCGGGAGTTGCACAATCTCATGGTCTAAGGAAATGATACTTGACATTAGAAAAGCTCTTAGCAAACGAACTACACGATCTTGTGCTAGGCTTAGGATTGGGTCTTGTCCATCACATCATTCTCCTAATGATGTGATCCCGTTATCAACGACATCCAATGTCCATGGTCAGGAAACCGTAACCATCTATTGATCAACGAGCTAGTCAACTAGAGGCTTACTAGGGACATGGTGTTGTCTATGTATCCACACATGTATCTGAGTTTCCTATCAATACAATTCTAGCATGGATAATAAAGATTATCATGAATAAGGAAATATAATAATAACAAATTTGTTATTGCCTCTAGGGCATATTTCCAACAGGGGGAACCCTCACCGGTGGCCATCTTCATCATCCCGGCGCTCTCCATGACGAGGAGGGAGTAGTTCACCCTCGGGGCTGAGGGTACATACCAGTAGCTATGCGTTTGATCTCTCTCTCTCTCCCTCTCTCTCTCTCTCTCTCTCTCGTCTTCTTGATTTGGCACGATCTTGATGTATAGAGAGCTTTGCTATTATAGTTGGATCTTATGATGTTTCTCCCCCTCTACTCTCTTGTAATGGATTGGGTCTTCCCTTTGAAGTTATCTTATCGGATTGAGTCTTTAAGGATTTGAGAACACTTGATGTATGTCTTGCATGTGCTTATCTGTGGTGACAATGGGATATTCATGTGATCTACTTGATGTATGTTTTGGTGATCAACTTGCGGGTTCAGTGACCTTGTGAACTTATGCATAGGGGTTGGCACACGTTTTCGTCTTGACTATCCGGTAGAAACTTTGGGGCACTCTTTGAAGTTCTATGTGTTGGTTGAATAGATGAATCTGAGATTGTGTGATGCATATCATATAATCATACCCACGGATACTTGAGGTGACATTGGAGTATCTAGGTGACATTAGGGTTTTGGTTGATTTGTGTCTTAAGGTGTTATTCTAGTACAAACTCTATGATAGATCAAACGGAAAGAATAGCTTCGTGTTATTTTACTATGGACTCTTGAATAGATTGATCAGAAAGAATAACTTTGAGGTGGTTTCTTACCCTACAATAATCTCTTCGTTTGTTCTCCGCTATTAGTGACTTTGGAGTGATTCTTTGTTGCATGTTGAGGGATAGTTATATGATCCAATTATGTTATTATGGTTGAGAGAACTTGCACTAGTGAAAGTATGAACCCTAGGCCTTGTTTCCTAGCATTGCAATACCGTTTGTGCTCACTTTTATCACTTGCTACCTTGCTGTTTTTATATTTTCAGATTACAAAAACCTATATCTACCATCCATATTGCACTTGTATCACCATCTCTTCGCCGAACTAGTGCACCTATACAATTTACCATTATATTGGGTGTGTTGGGGACACAAGAGACTCTTTGTTATTTGGTTGCAGGGTTGTTTGAGAGATACCATCTTCATCCTACGCCTCCCACGGATTGATAAACCTTAGGTCATCCACTTGCGGGAAATTTGCTATTGTCCTACAAACCTCCTTGGAGGCCCAACAACGTCTACAAGAAGAAGGTTGTTTAGTAGACATCAAGCTCTTTTCTGGCGCCGTTGCCAGGGAGGTGAGTGCTTGAAGGTATATCTTTAGATCTTGCAATCGAATCTTTTAGTTTCTTGTTTTATCACTAGTTTAGTTTATAAAAGAAAACTAGAAAAAATGGAATTGAGAGTGCCTCATATCCTTCATCTTTTTAATGTCTTTCGTGAAAATGATGGGAAAGAAAATTGTGCTCAAGTACTAGAAGAAGAATTACATAAAATGTTTGGCACTAAATCTTTGAATGATGAGCATGATTGCAATATTGTTAGTACGAATTCTTTGAATACCCATGATGCTAATGATATGCAAAGCCACAAGCTTGGGGATGCTATGTTTGATGAATATGATATTTTTAGTCCCCCAAGTTTTGATGTGCAAATTTATTATGATGAAAGCATGCCTCCTATCTATGATGATTATTGTGATGACATGTATGCTATAAAGAATAATGATAACCATGAAACTTGTCATCTTGATCTTAATTTTCAATCACATGATAGTTATTTTGTTGAGTTTGCTCCCACTACTATTCATGAGAAGAAATTTGCTTATGTAGAGAGTAGTAAAATTTCTATGCAAGTAGATCATGAAAAGAATGCTTTATGTGATGGTTATATTATTGAATTTATTCATGATGCTACTGAAAATTATTATGAGGGAGGAATATATGCTTGCAGGAATTGCAATAATTTCAAGTTTCCTCTCTATGTTCTTAAAATCTTGAAGTTATGCTTGTTTTTCCTTCCTACGCTAGTTGATTATTGTTCCCATAAGTTGTTTGCTCACAAAATCCCTATGCATAGGAAGTGGGTTAGACTTAAATGTGCTAGTCATATTCTTCATGATGCTCTCTTTATGTTTCAATTCTTATCTTTTAGGTGAGCATCATTGAAATCATCATGCCTAGCTAGGGGCGTTAAACGTCGGCGCTTGTTGGGAGGCAACCCAATTTTATTTTTGTTCTTTGCTTTTTGATCCTGTTTAGTAATAAATAAATCATCTAGCCTCTGGTTATATGTGGTTTTATGTTTTAATTAGTGTTTGTGCCAAGTAAGACCTATAGGATCTTCTAGGATGACAATTATTTGATCTTGCTGAAAAAGACAGAAACTTTCTGCTCACGAAAACAACTGTTAAAAATCACCAGAAAGTGATAAAATACTGATTCCAATTGCAGTAGATCAATAATAAAATTATCTAGGTCTTCCTATTTTGGCAGATTTTTCTGAGTTCCAGAAGCTTCCGTTTGATGCAGATTACTACAGACTGTTCTGTTTTTGACAGATTATGTTTTCTATGTGTTGTTTGCTTATTTTGATGAATCTATGAGTAGTATCGGAAGGTATGAACCATAAATAAGTTGGAATACAGTATATATTACACCAATATGAATTTAAAATGAGTTCACAACAGTACCTAAGTGGTGGTTTTATTTTCTTATACTAACGGAGCTCATGAGATTTTCTGTTAAGTTTTGTGTTGTGAAGTTTTCAAGTTTTGGGTAAAGACTCGATGGACTATGGAATAAGGAGTGGCAAGAGCCTAAGCTTGGGGATTCCCAAGGCACCCCAAGGTAATATTCAAGGACAACCAAGAGCCTAAGCTTGGGGATGCCCCGGATGGCATCCCCTCTTTCGTCTTCGTTCATCGGTAACTTACTTGGAGCTATATTTTTATTCACCACATGATATGTGTTTTGCTTGAAGCGTCATTTTATTTTTTTAGTACTTGCTTTCTGTTATTTAGAATAATGTTTTGCATCTCTATTTTCAATAAAAATATCAAGGATAGCATTTACCATGCTTATTTTGCAAGTATACATGTTTCAAAACAGAAAGTTTACCGCTGTTGCAAAAATTGTCTAGAAAAGTCAGAATGTGATAAAATGTTGAAACCTTTTGCATAATAAGATCTAATAAATTTACTACAGTGGGAATTTTCTTTCATAATTTTTGGATCTAGGGAAGTATGGATCTTGCTGCATTCTTTACAGACTGTCCTGTTTAGGCAGATTGCTGTTATGTTTGCATTGTTTGCATATGTTTGCTTGTTTAATGACTCTATTTGAGGATAGGACTATTAAATATGCAGAGGAATTTAGTGTGCAATGTTGAATAATAATTTTAGTGATTTGTTACAGTAGAAAATGATAAGGTTTTTGCATTGGTTTATACTAACTTATCTCACGAGTCCTTGTTGAGTTTTGTGTGGACGAAGCTTTTGAGATTTAGGGAGACCGTGATATGAGAGGAATTAAGGAGAAAAAAAAAGCTCAAGCTTGGGGATGCCCAAGGCATCCCAAGATAATATTTCAAGAAGTCTCAAGCGTCTAAGCTTGGGGATGCCCCGGTTGGCATCCCACCTTTCTTCTTCAACAATTATCGGCCAGTATCGGTTGAGCCTAAGTTTTTGCTTCTTCACATGATGAGTGCTATCCTTGAAATGTCGTTTTATTTTGTTTTGCTTGCTGTTTGAATAAAATACCAATATCTGAAATTCTTAAATGAGAGAGAGTCTTCACAAAGCTACATAATTATTTAACTATTCATTGATCTTCACTTATATCTTTTTGGAGTAGTTTGTCATTTACTCGTGTGCTTCAATTATATCCTATGAGTAAATAGTTGAATGATTTGAATATCATAAATCTGAAATTATATATGTTTCATATGCTTATCCCATGGGGAGTAATGACTTCACATATAAGAAGTAGAGGTGGTAAATTCATTGAAAGTTAGCAAACATTGTATTGGTCACTTGAACAATTCATGAAAGAATATTGAGGGAAGAGAGATTTCACATATAAATATACTATCTTGGACATCTTTTGTAATTGTGAGCACTCATTAAAATATGACATGCTAAAAGGTTGATGTTGGACAAGGAAGACAACGTAATGGGTTATGTTTTCTTATATCCGAAATAAAGTATATTGTCATGGATCATTCAACATGCTGAGCTTGCCTTTCCCCCTCATGCTAGCCAAATTCTTTGCACCAAGTAGAGATACTACTTGTGCTTCCGAATATCCCTTAAACTAGTTTTGCCATGAGATTCCACCATACCTACCTATGGATTGAGTAAGATCCTTCAAGTAAGTTGTCATCGGTGCATGTAATAAAAATTGCTCTCTAAATATGTATGATCTATTAGTGTGGAGAAAATAAGCTTTATACGATCTTGTGATGTGGAAGCAATAAAAGCGACGGACTGCATAATAAAGGTCCCTATCACAAGTGGCAATATAAAGTGACATTCTTTCGCATTAAGATTTTGTGCATCCAACTATAAAAGCGCATGACAACCTCTGCTTCCCTCTGTGAAGGGCCTATCTTTTATTCTTGTCTTATACCTTATGCAAGAGTCATGGTGATCTTCACCTTTCCTTTTTACATTTTATCCTTTGGCAATCACATTGTGTTGGAAAGATCCTGATATATATATATCCAATTGGATGTAAGGCATCATGAACTATTATTGTTGACATTACCCTTGAGGTAAAAGGTTGGGAGGCGAATCTATAAGCCCCTATCTTTCTCTGTGTCTGATTAAAACTTTGAACCCATAAATATCGCGTGAGTGTTAGCAATTGTGAAAGACTAAATGATAGTTGAGTATGTGAAGTTTGTTGAATCAAAGCTCTGACATAGACTCTTCCTGAAAATAAGATGAATTGTAATTGTTTGATGACTAATAACACGGTTTGCTAGTTTTCAAGAAAGTTTATGATCTATACTTTAACATGTGAATAGCTTGTTACTTGATCATGAGAAGTTCTATGAGTTGAGCTACTGTTATGATATATAATGATGCTAGAAAAGGTGATTGAAATTATCATTGATCAAACTTGTGCACCTGCTAGCATTCACACTTCATAAATTACTTCTTTTATCATTTACCTACTCGAGGACGAGTAGGAATTAAGCTTGGGGATGCTGATACGTCTCCAACGTATCTATAATTTATGAAGTATTCATGCTATTATATTATCTGTTTTGGATGTTTATGGGCTTTACTAAACACTTCTATATTATTTTTGGGACTAACCTATTAACCGGAGGCCCAGCCCAAATTGCTGTTTTCTTGCCTATTTCAGTGTTTTGAAGAAAAGGAATATCAAACAGAGTCCAAACGGAATGAAACCTTCGGGAGATTTATTTTTGGAACGGAAGCAATCCAGGAGACTTGGAGTAGACGTCAGGGAAGCTTCGAGGTAGCCACGAGGCAGAGAGGCGCGCCTGCCCCCTGGGCGCGCCCCCACCCTCGTGGGCCCCTCGTGGCTCCCCTGATCGACTTCTTTCGCCTATATATGTCCATATACCCTAAAAACATCGAGGCGCACAATAGATCAGGAGTTCCACCGCCGCAAGCCTCTATAGCCACCGAAAACCAATCTAGACCCGTTCCGGCACCCTACGGAGGGGGTAACCCTCACCGGTGGCCATCTTCATCATCCCGGCGCTCTCCATGACGAAGAGGGAGTAGTTCACCCTCGGGGCTGAGGGTATGTACCAGTAGCTATGTGTTTGATCTTATGATGTTTCTCCCCCTCTACTCTCTTGTAATGGATTGGGTTTTCCCATCTTATGGATTGAGTCTTTAAAGATTTGAGAACACTTGATGTATGTCTTGCATGTGCTTATCTGTGGTGACAATGGGATATTCATGTGATCTACTTGATGTATGTTTTGGTGATCAACTTGCGGGTTCAGTGACCTTGTGAACTCATGCATAGGGGTTGGCACACGTTTTCGTCTTGACTCTCTGGTAGAAACTTTGGGGCACTCTTTGAAGTTCTATGTGTTGGTTGAATAGATGAATCTGAGATTGTGTGATGCATATCGTATAATCATACCCACGGATACTTGAGGTGACATTGGAGTATCATGGTGACATTAGGGTTTTGGTTGATTTTGTGTCTTAAGGTGTTATTCTAGTACGAACTCTATGATAGATCGAACAGAAAGAATAGCTTCGTGTTATTTTACTATGGACTCTTGAATAGATTGATCAGAAAGAATAACTTTGAGGTGGTTTCGTACCCTACAATAATATCTTCGTTTGTTCTCCGCTATTAGTGACTTTGGAGTGACTCTTTGTTGCATGTTGAGGGATAGTTATATGATCCAATTATGTTATTATGGTTGAGAGAACTTGCACTAGTGAAAGTATGAACCCTAGGCCTTGTTTCCTAGCATAGCAATACCGTTTGTGCTCACTTTTATCACTTGCTACCTTGCCGTTTTTATATTTTCAGATTACAAAAACCTATATCTACCATCCATATTGCACTTGTATCGCCATCTCTTCGCCGAACTAGTGCACCTATACAATTTACCATTGTATTGGGTGTGTTGGGGACACAAGAGACTCTTTGTTATTTGGTTGCAGGGTTGTTTGAGAGAGACCATCTTCATCCTACGCCTCCCACGGATTGATAAACCTTAGGTCGTCCACTTGAGGGAAATTTGCTACTGTCCTACAAACCTCTGCACTTGGAGGCCCAACAACGACTACAAGAAGAAGGTTGTGTAGTAGACATCAGCCATCATATCACAAAACCCAACCACTCCCAGTAATAAGTGGCCTGGTAAAATAAACGGACAAGCAACCATCACATCCCTCCGTCTTTTTTGCATTTCATCTCTGTGCATTTACTTTCTCCAGTTCATCTCGCACACTCGATCCCTAGCTACTACTCCTAGTATCCCGAGCTACTACTCCTAGGGCCAGTTCTTTTGGCGTCTTAAAAAATAAGTCGTCTCTTCCCCGGCTTTTCCCATAAGACTAGTCACTGTGGAGAGTAACATTAAGGCCCTGTTTGGTTCATAAGTCCTAGGACTTTTTCTAGTCCCAACTAAAAAGTCCCTAGTCCCTCCCTGGAGGTTATTAAATGACCATGTTACCCCTAGTATACAGAAAAATAACAACCAAACAACACCATGGGCCGGCGGGGCAATGGGTGCAGGGAGGGGCATTGTTGGAAAAGTCTCAAAAAGTCCCCAAAAAGACTCTCCTTGGGAGTCTTCTTCATTTAGTCCCAAAAAGCAACTTTTAGTCCCTAGTAGTCCCTCCTGTTTGGTTAAAAAGTCTCTAAGAGGGACTTTTTCTAGTCCCTACACCAAAAAGTCCTTGGAAACAAACACCCCATAAGGCGCCTCACTCATTTATTTGGGCCTCTAAACTACTACTAGTACCTCCGCCTGGTTTATTCGTCACCATTGTAATTTGTGCTAAATTTTGGCCAAAGATTTAACTGATAAATGTTAGTGCATGTGACATGCACTAATATTTCATTAGTTAAATTTATGATCAAAATTTGACACAGATTACAATGGGGACCAATAAACTAGGACGGAGGTACTCTTATGGGATTACTAATCTAGAAGCCTAAAAGAACTGGCCCCCGGTACTCCTACTAGTAGTAGTACTCAAGTTGGAATTCCAATTGCACGGCACAACTTGTTAGGGAAAAAATTCGACACAAGGTGTAGGAAGCGGTTTGGGAATTTGCATGCCTTTCCGACCAGTGAGATACTCCGTACAAAGTACGACAAAGAAATAACCACAGGGAAGGAAGCTAAAAGTAAACAATCAAACGATCATTTTTGCATTTGTGTTGCATTGAATTGTTTCACAAGCTTGACTAGTGCTGTTTTTCTACTTTTACAAAAATCGCATCGTAATGTTAAAACGTGCATTTGCAAGTACATAAGTAATAGTAGTACTCCCTCCGCCTAGGTGTATAAGTCTTCCCTCCTTCTTGGTCACGGTGCACAACCAAAGATGACTTATTCACCTGGACTGAGGGAGTAGCACAGTCTGCAAGCATATATAGAGAGAGACGTGTAGTGCAATAGTTTATAGGAGTAGTAAAGTTTGTGCTATATGCACGTACTTACAAAATGCGTACGGATACACAAGGTTTCCAAACTTTCCCTTTTACATACTTAATTAAGGAAGCTAATAATTCCGGAACGTTCGGGATTTATCATTTGCGACCCAAAACTAATGAGATCGCCTTACAAAACTAAATTATACTCCTACTAAAAGCCACGGCGCTCGCAGGAGCGCTTGCGGCACGCCACGAGTGCCTGGTGCGCGGCCGTTTCCCAGCGCGCCGACACAACGCCTCTTCCTCAGCCTCGCAACTCGCGAGGTGCTGATTGGCGGCTTGCCGGCGGGTGAGCGCTATCTCACCGGTGTGGTGATCCGGCGCCAACAGGTACTCCTCCTCACTGGAAGCGTGCACCTGGTCCACATACTGCCAAGCGTAGATGAGGCGCTTGGGCCCGACTGCACTCAGGGCTTTGGCACGGGCGTCCTCCGCCACCCTCACGGCCCTTGCACGAGCCTTCTGCCAAAGAGCCAATTGCCTGACTCTCTCGGACGCGACATAGGCCTGCCAGGCAGCTTGTCTCGCGACGCGCTTCTCTTCCTCGGCCTTCTTCTCCGCCTCTATTTTGGCGCGCTCTGCCAGAGGCAAAGCCTCCCACAAGGCAACATCCATTTCTTTCCAAAACTCCTCAAGGCTGGGGGGCTCGGCCGGCGACGCGGCGTTCTCCTCGTAGCAGGGAGCCGACGCGTCCTCCGACGCGCGTGCTGGCGAGATTGGGAACACCGACGCGTCCACCTCGACGCGTCGCGGCGAGGAGCGGAACGCCGACGCGTCCTCCTCGACTGGTGGCGGCGAGGAACGGAACATCGACGCGTGACCGTCCGCGCAGTGCAGCGAGGGGCGCCTAGGGCTTGGGAGGGGCGATGCCATGGTGGTCGACGTGAGAGGGAGGGGGAGGAGATAGCGATGAACATGAGCGTTCTTCCGAATGTCGTGGGAGGCGTAGTATTTATAGCGAGCAATGGCACACCTACGTAAGATATGGACTGAGCTGCATTGACTTAACTGCAGGTCCAGTTGCGTCACTGATATGTGGGCCAGACCCCTGTTGGGCCCATATGTCAGTGACCCAATGCACCTGCAGTTAAGTAACTGAAGCAACGTCCCATAAGATATGTTGCGTGATTAACATAATAGCTACGTGGGCATATTTGTTGGAGTAAATTACGGGGGAGGGAAGGGGTGGAAATATTGCTGGTCACAACGGATTGGACGAGCGCGGGGGGAGGAGAGTCATGCATGCAGATTTTTTCCACATGGGTGGAGTGGTGGGACCGCCGGAGGGAGAAGCAGAGTCAAGCAGGCATATTGTTTTCACACATGGAGAAGAAAAGATTTGGAGACGAACGGGCTTCCTGCAGGTATGGGGAACGGTGCATAATAAGTCATCTTGCATGCCGGGCTAGGTATAGTCTCAAGTCATTAAAAACATACACGCCCCACACATGTTCATATTTCAAGGTGCACTAAATTATTGCATGCGATGATTAAGGCTGGCCATAATGGTGGTATCTTAGCTGGTATCATGCACACGGGAATAGAAAACATGCTGATGTGGCAAAGAATTAAAGAAGAGGGGGGGGGGTTAGAGTAACTAGTGTTCATGCATGCATGCAATGCGATAATGCATTGGTAAACACACTTTTTTGTGAAGAACGACAACATTAGTTGAGTACTTTTGCATACTACAAAAACTATTCCACCGCCTCTATCTTGGTAAGAGTAGGTGAAATTTTTGAATCGAGCCTTTTAAAGTAGAAGGGAGATAGTAGTACTCTAATAGCTAACCTTGTTGTGATGACTAGATGGGACATGGCACGCACCTAGGCGGAGGAACTAGTCTGCATTGTGCATTTAAGTTTTGTCTGAAGTCAATGTACCTCTACTCTGACCAAACTTATAGAAAAATGTATCAACATTCACAATGTCAAATCAATATTTTTATACCCATTATAACCAGTATTGTAAATATTGATATTTTTAGTATAAATTTGGTCAAACACTTTGCAAACGGTTGACGGAAGTAAAAAGGACCAGAGGGAGTATGATGCATGCGGACTAGGCAAAAAAATTGCTCATTTATAGCCGGTTGAAGTCTCAAAGGGCGCGACTGCGCGAGGGAGGCGAAGGTCGTGGGAGGCGCGACGGTTGACGGAATTAAGTGAAGTTACGTCCACGCGCCGGCATGGCATGCGAACAGGCAGAAGCTATACCGCCAGGCCTACGATATGGGTCTAGTAGACATGACATCTAGTGGGTCCTGCATAGTACTCGAGAACTCTTTGGGGGCTTGCAGCCATTTATCCACCGGGCAAGCCAACAACCCCACGTCGTTCGCACGCCCTACTCGTCCCCGTCTTCTACTACTACATTACAACAGTTCGCTTCCAGTCGTCCCGTCCTTTCACATTACACCAGCTCAACTTCTCCTAACTCTCCTCCAAAAGCCATGGCCTCCCAAAACTCCATGGTTGCCGCTGAGTACCAGGTTAGAGCCATCACCGGCAATGAGTTCATCGTCATCTACACACGTGGATCAGCGGCGGTGAAAGCATGCCTTGCTCGCTTCGTACGCATGTTCAACAGTTCAAAGGATGAGTGGGTCGCTGGGCTAGATGTTAAGTACACCACAGTCCTGGAAAGAGAGAAGATTCTAAAGGAGGCAGAGAAGAAGAAGCCCGCCGTGATCCAGGTTTGCGTACATAACGTGTGCTTAGTCTACCACATATGCCATGCCGACGTTGAGTGCCAGGATTTTAAGAACTTCCTCAAGGATGAAAGAGTGAAATTTGTTAGACTTTAGGAACGACAGGGATGTCCTGGGTCAGATAGGCCTCGTTGTAGGCCAGCCCTTCGATCTCCAGAAGGCAAGCCTGGTGTCCTCTTCTCAGCCTTCAATGCTGACCCTGGCAGCAGCCATGATTGATCCTTCGTACGCTAAACTGAAGAAACCTCACCACGAGTTTCATAATGCATGGGAGTCGAAGACATTAGATGAAGATCACATCTTGTACGCAACAATGGATGCCTACCTTTGTTTAAATATCTACAAGGGTTGGATGAAGAAGCAGAGCCCAGTGTCCGGTTCAAGCAAAGAAGCGTCGGTGTAGAGGAAGAGGAAGAGGGACGAGGACGAAGTCGAGGACGTGGACTCAGACTCCGAGTAAGGTGGCAGTGTCATCGCTCATGCTGGTTCTACTGCAGTGTCAAGCGGACTAGTTGCTTAGTTTTATTTCAGGGGTGTGTTGTGCTGAGCCCCCAGCAGAACTATGTTTATGTTCTTTCTCATTATTTGAACTTTTATGTTCTTTCTCGTTATTTGAACTCTTTAGTATGTACAGTAGTACTAGTACTATGTCTTACTACTGTTCTTCTTGCAGTTGGTACTACTGCTCGTATCTTCGTGTTCCTACTGTACTTAATACGTTCGTACTAGTAGTATAATTTGGGTCAGTCGATTTGTGAAAGAAGTTCGATGGAGCGAAGGAAGAAGACGGCAGAGAAGCTACCCCAGTATCTATATTAGGGTGGTAGGGTGCCCATGATCTATCTTATGAGTGTTGGGTGTGGAATGCAATTCGCTGGAAAAAATGAATCGTGCTCAGGGTTAAACGGATGGCAGGGGTGGGGGGAGCATGGCGGTGGCAGGCGGTTCAGGGGAGGGCGGGGTGGCGGCGGCAGGCGGTTAGGCATGTGGCGGGCTGAGAAGATGAATAGTGCATCAGTTTCGGAGGTTGAAGAAGCCCTTCTAGCCATCCAACGGCTCACAAGAGTCGACTGACCCAAATTGTTCCTTCAGATTGCAGGATCCACGTGGCATTCAAGGTCTCAAAGGTAGATTCCGCGTCTGCACCCGGTTTTGCGGGCTCGGCGCGGGAGCGACCGGCTTCCGGCGCGACAGCCAGCATGCGCGCCTCCTCCACGCGGGCGGAGACGACAATGACACGCTAGTTCCTCCTCGCCGGCGTGCTGGAGCACGCACTCATCCTCCTCTTCGTACGCTGCGTGCATAGACGCGGCTCCACCAGCTGCTCGCGTGCTTGGCAGCGCGGCGGCATCACGAGGAGGGACTGTAGATGACGTGAGCGGGTGAGCCTTCGGCTTCATGGCACAGGGATGGCGGCGACTCGGCGGTGATGGGCGAGAACTTGTTGGCCGGAGCAGGCGGGCGCCGGCATGCGCAACGGCGGCGGCATATTGATGAGTGCGCATATGGGAGCTTAGTTTAGTTTTATATAGGGTTGGTCAGACTTAAAAGAAAACCGTACTAGTACACATAAACATTAGACTGAGGCAGCGCTTATATTAGTTACCACAGCCACGATACTGAATCCTGTGCAAGCGCGTGAACCGGGGCCGCGCGGTCGATCGAACGGTGCGTCACCATGTCGCGCTCGAAGGACATCCACCGAACCTTTTTGTGTGTGTGAAAACAATCCCCGAATATTACTCAACTTTTTTTTTCCTGGAAAAGTTCTTGACGCTACAATTTTTCCATATATTTGAATTTAGCTCCAGTTCGTGTTTATTTGGATTTGGACGTTTTAGGTGCGCGCTAGTTTTTTTAATACTGATTTTGTGTGTGTGACTGAGAGAGAACGTGTGTATGTGTCCATATGTGTGTTGTGGCGGAAGGGCAATGTGGAGACGGTGTGCGTGTGATAGAGACATAGAGAGGTGTGAATGTGCAAATGATCGTGCATGAGTGAGACATAGACAGATGCCGGTACGTTGTCTATACATGAGAGAACGGTCTTCTATTTTACTTGTGTGTGTGTGTGTGTGTGTGTGAGAGAGAGAGGAGCATCCGTAACACAACAACCATCTCTCTCGATTCGTCCGTCCCTCGCACGATCGCATGTAACACATGCATCAACGCACACATTTTGACACCCTCACCCGGCCCCTGCCCACCTCAAGGCCCGCACATTGTTCTCTATCTCGCACGCACAATCTCTTCGTGAAAACCCTATTTAGCATGTAGCTTTCCGTCACATACACACACATTTCTCTCCATAGGTTTGATTTCTCTCAATATCCGACACACACACACACACACACACACGCACACGCGCGCGCGCGCACACACACACACACACACACACCGCACACACCCCCCTTCCCCGAGCACACAATTCATCCCCATCCAAGGTTATACGGCGACCACTCTCGCTTGTGCTTCTCTGCACCCCAGCATGCACAACACCTCAATCTTCAAAGAGGGCATCGAGGAGATCGAAGACGGCGACCACACTGCACTAGAGAATGTAGGGCCATTTGGAAGCAGAATGATGTGATGACGGCCGACTGACTCCTCCCCCCTCTCTCTCCCGCACAAAATTACCAATCCCTCTCTCCCTCGCACAAAATGATCAATCCCTCAACCCACGAGATCCTTCCCCTCTCGTCCATGTTTTTCCAGCTCTCTCATCAAACATGTTGTCTCTTCTCCTTCCACGTGTACAGAACCCCGATGCACACGCATCTCACGTATATTACATGTCTCCATCTTTCTCACAGACCTAACTTGTTCCTCTCTTTCTCTCTCTCTCTCTCTGTCTCGTTAGGTTTGTCTCCTACTCTCTCGTCCACATACATACAATCTTTCCCACCCTATCTGCTACATCTTCGCAAGCTCTCTCTACACGTTTCATTCCCACATAGGGATGTGTTCAAAATGTTGCTTTTATAATGGATGATGTAGATTTATGGTTGGTTTTGTTGCATCCTACAAAGTAATAACTATGAAATGCATTTATATTCTCATTTGACTGGGATTATGTGAGTTTGAGCGTATTGTGAAGTACTATAGACCCCGTATACATCTTGGAATTCAACAATGATTGCAACTATTGAATTGTATAGACCATTACATTTGAAGTCAGTAGCCTAATATATTTATTTCACAATTACAACAAATGATTAATTCAGTACAAACTAAGAAAACAAATGTGTACTCCCTCCGTTTTTATTTAAGTCCGCGTATTAGCATTGGTCAAAGTCAAGTTTTGTAAACTCTCAAAAAGTTTATAACAAAAATTATTAACATATACAATATAGTAACAAATAAATACCATTAGATTCATTATTGAATGTACTTTCACATCCTACATATTTGTTATGGTAAATGTTTATATTTTTCTATAAACTTGGTCAAACTTTAGGAAGTTTGACTTCAGTCAAACCTAATATGCAAAGTTAATAAAAACAGAGGGAGTACTAGTAGTTACTAGTACTACTCACTAGTTGCTTAGCCCAATCACCCAGCACGCCACATGGGGAGTTCAGTGTCACAAAATTTTGAGGTCGGCGGGAAAATCTCCCGCGACCCTTATTCGAGCAGTGCAAAGTTACCATCATAGCCTTCGGAACAGGCCTATGGATGACGCTTGGTAGGGGACTGTTTTCGTAACTTCAGGTTCACCCTACCCAGCCAACCCCACCCCGGCACCCAGAGTAGTACACCTGAATACTCCCCATTTTCTATACACACCGCAAAATAGACTTCTCCACGGCACCGCAGCCTTCGTGCTCCTCCCCTTCTACATCGGCGCACTCATCCACCGCAGCGCATCTGCCTCATCGATGACCTCATATGCCGCACTGGAGCCGGTCCACCGTCGTCGTCGTACAGGGAGCCTCTTCCCCGACACCGTCTTCCACGATCTCGGATCTACTTCCTGGAAGCCGACGCCAAGCGCAGAAGCAGCACCGCCGTGGAAAGTGAACTGACTCCCGTTGCCGACCATGATGCACAGAGGCCGCCGCGACCATCGTCCTCCTCCTCGATTGGTAATGTGTGTATTGAATCACTTAGCAGTACATGTGCAGTTCCAACTTTGTTCATACCTACCCTTCAAATTTCCTGGTTGCTATTGTTCCCATAAAAGTAATTGGTTATAGTCTCCATTGTCCAACAGAATATCAGCTTGTAATTGTGCATCGCTCCTGTATCGTGCTATGCTTGGGTAGGTTCTTCATCTGCAACCAGTAGTGTGGCAAATGATGGAAAGTTTTTTAGAACTAGCAAGATGCCCATGCGTTGCACGCATCAATATGCATTTGTATGAGTAGTTTATCTTGTTGGAGAAATGGATGAACGAGGGAAGGTCTTATTTGCAAATCTGGAGAGGGGTGTGGGTATCTTTCTGCAAAATTGCCATAGTTTCCTTCCTATCCGTCGGATATAAATCGGACGGCCTATATTGCAGGATGGCAGGCACACCATCATCACCAACTCTGTTTTTTAAAAGAAAAAAAGAGTAGAGAGTAGAGAAGTAGAGATAAATATTAAATATAAAATAAATATAACAGTAGAGAAGAGAGTAGAGATAGCAGGGACGTCGGGAAAGGATCGCGTGCGCGCGGGAAAAATCGGCTGGGCACGCGCTAGTTTTGGCGCGGGGCGTCCGGCGTGCTTTATAAAATCCAACGCCCTCCCACCGCTCTATGCCTTGCCACCGCTCTCTCCCCGCTCCGTGCCTTGCCACCGCTCTCTCCCCACTATTTCTCGCCTCGCCACCGCCGCGTCGCCGCGAAACTTGGGGATACCGCGGCGTCCGCGCGGGCCCCTCCAACGGCTTCTCCGCCGAGATCCGGTTCCGCGGGATGCGCCTCGGCCTCGGCAATTTCAACACCGCCAACGAGGCCGCCCGCGCATACGACACGGCGGCGTGGCGCCTCCGGTGGCCTCATAGAACATTGAACTTCCCCAACGTGCCGACGCGGGAGCGGGCGCAGGAGCTCGCGCCTCTGCCGCGGCTTATCACCGACGAGGATCGTCGCGACAACCGGAGGTGGGAGCACCGTCTCAGCATCGCCGAGATGGACGAGGAAGCCATGGTACTGTAGCGCCAATGCTTCTCGCAGGACATCATCAACGAGCGCGAGTTCTACGCGCAAAGGAGGGCGGAGAGGGAGAAGAGGAGGGCGGAGCGAGCCGCCTATTGCGAGGACAAGCGTACACGAAAAGCGGACGCTCAATTCAACATGAGGCTAGGAGCAGCGTTGCCCTGGGAATCCGACGACAATCGGTGTCTTCACGCCTACATTGAGACGTCGGAGGAGGACATCACCGAGGAGGAGTCGGACGACGAGGAGTAGTTGAACTATCTATTTTTTATCTATCTATACTATATCTATGCTGAGAACTATCCTCTACTCTCTATCTCTACTTCTCGATCTCTACTTCTCGATCTCAGCACTGTAAACGCTTTTTTAAAGCACCGCGTGTTGTGCTTCTGTTGGAGATGCTCTAACATGGCAGACGAGTGCTTTAATGTTGCCCACAAGATGCGTGAGTATTACTAGTAGTATATTTTTCTTGGCATGTTGAGATTTTAAAACCATGAGTGCGAACATGCAGAGGAGCAATGAAGACCAAACACGGGATATTGGGGACATCTTCAAGGAGCGTGGCAAGTTAAAGAGGAGCTGCACCGAACCTGTAAAACGAGCTTTGGTAAGTAACACCCTTTCAATTACTTTCGTTTAGCCTTGTGTTCTTTGATGTGTATATGTTGTAGTTTCTGTTTCTCTTAGCCTCGTGTTCTTTGATGTGTAATAAGAAGAGTCTTACTTGTCCTACTGCTTTCGTTTTTAGCTTGATGTAGGAAGTGGGTGTTCTCACCTTGTAGTCTGTTTTTATATTTTTCCTTTTGAATTCACTTATGCGAGTCCTGTTTATCTGGCTTCTACTAAATGGATCGGGGTTGCTCTAAGTATTGATCTAAAAAAGAAGTAACTTCATGTCAGGATGCAGTTCCTGCGAGGAGGGAAGTATGGTCAACCTCGAGATCATGTTTCCAAAATGAGGCTGGATTACACACAAGGTGCCAGTTCCCTAATGATGCTGGATTAGGCACAAGGTGCAAATTCCCAGATGATGCTGGATTACACACGAGCCAGGTGGAGTCGTTAGCTTTTCGTGTCCTCGTGGCTCTAGTAAGGGCTGAAAAAAAGCGTGCAGAAGCCCTTGAGAATTGTCGGCGTCCTGGGAACGGGGGTCCCCAGACTTGCCTGCATGCGGCCCATGGCGTGGCTAAGCCAGCAGGCCTTACGGCCCATCTTCATCAACAAGGCATCCAAGACCCTCGCGAGGGGCCAAGCCTTGCGAGGCGGACGACGCAAGACCTCGTCAGGAGTGGCCTAGTCAGGCAGGCTCGCGAGGAGCGGAGATATCAAGGCGGGGCAAACCTCACGAGGCTCTCGTGACGTGAGCCATGACGATCGATACCAGGCGGGCGCCAGCGTGCGCAGCGTCCTTGTTTCCTCTTTGGTGCTAAGGAGGCCAGCGCAGGCGAGGAGTACCGAGGCATCAGGCAAAGGTTGCTATATCGGTGCAACGAGACCAAGACCAGGAGGACGGCAAGACGGAGGTCATCGTGGAGCCCAAGACGGTGTCACCACCAGAGCCTTTCGCCGGCGAAGACCACTTTTGTCAGGATAGCTTGTACTAGCCGCCCCCCTTCAAATTTGCCCGCCGTTGTTGGCTCCCTTCCCGCTCAACATTTGGGAAGAGGACCAGGGCCTATATAAGTAGAGCTAGCTACCACAGTAGGGGCATCGAGCAGTTCATCCAGCTCTCACCCGCTAAGTCACCAAGCACAAGAACACCTCAACCTCAGGAGGCTGTTCTTCCCTCTGTACTGTTCATAATCAGCCCAAGAGGCAATCCACCACCACCACACTGGAGTAGGGTATTACACCACAACGGTGGCCCGAACCAGTATAAATCCCATGTCTCTTTGTGTTGCGAGTTCGTCGAGTTCGTCCGCGAGATTTTAGGGAGCTAGGGCGTAGATCGGTAGGAGGAAAAGACTTTGCGTGCACCCCAGTGTTCGAACCTTAAGGGTTTGCCGGAACCCCACATCCGACATTTGGCGCGCCAGGTTGGGGTGCGCCAGAGCTTCTTCTCCGCCAACCAGCTCGCCGACGCTCCACAGCCGCGATGTCCGATGACTCAAGGGCCGGCTCCGACCGCTGGGCAGCTTGGCCAGCTCGGGCAGCGCCGCCTGCCCATGAAGACCTCGACCCCGCACTCCAGGCGGCGCGAGCGCCGCCAAACTCCGCCGGGCGTGGGCAGCGCGGCCAGGCGTCATCCACCCTCACCCCGCGGCAAGTACGGGCCGCTGCAAGAGCAGCGAGCCATGCCGCAGTAACGGCGCCGCACTCACGGCGGGAGCAAGCAAACATGCGGGCAGCACTCACTGTGGCAAGGGAGCTGCTGCGATGCAGGCTGATGGAAAGCGGCTGGGATGCACTGCTGGAGCGTGTTGCCGAGCTGCTGGATGCAGCTGCGTCAGGAGCACCACCTTTCTGCTATCGACTTTCTCCTCAGGCCACTGCAGGGCCACGCGGCGGGCCTCACCACAACCGCGCGCCATCAGCTACGCCCGGGGGCTTCATCAACATCAGCACGGCCAGCGGCGTAGGGGGCTCCGCCGCCCCCATGCCGCCCGCGACAAGCGTGGGCGCAAGCGTCGCCCCCCACGGTCCTACCCGGATGCCACGCTACCATCCTCAGGACGCCACCCTGGGTCGAGCAACATGGAGCGTGGGGCACTATGGCGAGGTGTTCGGGATGACGGCCCCGGAGGCCTACGTGCCCCGCATGATGGACCAAGAGAACGCACCGGAGGACGACCCCGACTCATTCATTGGAGAAGATTGGGGAGAGGGGGCGCTAGGAGCCGAAGCATTTCAAGAACCAACAGAGAACCACGACGATCGCGCCGGTAACAACAACTACAGGGTACCGCTAATCTCTCAGGAACAGGCTTACGCTAACCATGGGCTACATATGAATCAGGTTGCAGCGTCGGTCGACGACCCTGGCACGGCAGCACCCCTTCCAACAAGGGAAACACGCTGGGGGCCGCCAGGAGGGAGCCAGGAGCAAGTCCCCTCCTCCCGCGCGACGCCTGGAGGTAGGCCCTCTGCCGGGGAGGCCTCGACGACCCTTCCCCCAGCAGAGGACCTGTGGTCGCCGAGGGCACTGCTGGCGTCCTCTTTCCCTCTTTTGTATCGTCCCGGTGACCGGTCGGCTCAAAGGAGGTCAAGGGTGGCGCAAGGCGGGGCCCTCGTCTGGCGATATGAAGCAAGGCCGGTACCTGTGAAGAAGTCCGAGTGCCTGTGAAGCTCGCCGCCCGTGACACTCTCACGTAATAATGAGTTGGGGCTGTACACACCCCGGAGTCTCAGGGGTGCCGGCCTCAGGCCCTGGGGCTCCCTCCCACGCCTAGTGGCAGCACTTAGCTCCACGCTGGTGAGAAGACTTGAAGACCAGAAGACTAGACTAGGTGCCGGACGCGGCCTTTCGCTTTGGATCTCTCTTTCTATAGCTTTGCTTTCTGGATTTGGATTTGAGTTGAAACCAAGTTTTTATTGATGCGCGCGTGGGGGGGGGGGGGCTTTTCTCGTTCGAGCAATTTCTTTCCTTCTGGACCTCGTTTTGTCTGGGACTCATGTCCGTCGTCTTCCCCTCATGAGCTCCTCGCGAGCGGGACTGCGCGAAGCATGCGCACGCCAAGCGCGCACTAGCACTGCAACTGGTGCTCACCTCTCGTGGGGCCCCTTCTGACGGGGCGATAAGCTCCGCAGGATTCTCAGAAACTCGACGCCTCGCGACCCAGCTCAAAGCTAGCGCTGACTAAGGTAAACCATGATAGAAAACTCGCACCTGGATTCACGAGTCCGCGAGGACACAAACTCACACCGCATAGGAAAGTAAAACTGCAATTTGCTTACATGAGGGGCTCCCCTCTCAAAATGCTCTTACAAGTTTTCCAAGGGCCTGCCCGAGTTTTGTGTGCAGGATGAAACGACAGGAGAACATGGGGTCAGCCGGAAATGTCGCTCGCTGCATCACCCGCGGACGCGTCACTCGCGTCGTCATCATCTTCGTCGGCATCGTCGCCGCCATCGGTGACGCCCCCGTCGCCGTCGTCAACCACGTCGCCTTTGTCTGCGGCGACCACCACCGCGTCGTCCTCCGAGGTGAAGGCCTTGACCAACGCATCCACATTGTCCTCAACCCAACGCGCCAGGTTGCCCCGGACAGCCGTGGGTACGGGGGCGATGGCGGCATCGAAATCAAAGTTGGGGTCGGCATTCAGGAGGTGGCTGAAGACATGGGAGAAAGCGCGCTCAAGCAGGCCACGACCCCTTTCCTCCATAAGCTGGCGAGCTCTGGCAGATCGAGCCTCCAGGCGCGTCACCACCTCGGTGAAGAAGGTCAGGTGGCTAGCATAATCATTCGAGTGAGGGGCCGGCGCCCCCACATCGCAAATATGGCCCAGGGCGATATTGGCCCTGTTCCGGAGATCCTAAGCATAGGGGCATGCTGGCGCTCCAGCGTTCGTCGTTGGAGCACTTCCTCCGTGTTTTGCCGTGCGACGGCCTCAACATCATCAACCCGCCTCCAAAGGGAACGCAGCTCAGCGCGGGCGGAGGCCAAGTCCGCCTGCGCCGTAACCAGGGCGGCGACCGTGGCTTCCGCGCGCCTCTCAGCCTCATCCAACCTGGGCCTGAGGGCAGCGGCCCTACCCGCATCCTCCGTACCCGCGAGCTTCAGCTCCAGGTCATACCTACCCTCCAGGTCTGCGCGAACCTCGGCCACCCGGCAATTGACCTCCTCCCCGACTCTGGCCTCGCGAGCCCCGACGGCATCTTCTGCTTGAGCAACTTGACGCTCCCTTGTCTCCAGTTGCTCGAGCTTGAGGCTGTGCTCCACGGTTTCCAGGGCCAGCGCGTCGTCATGCTTCCGGACCTCCTCTTCCTCCACGGGCGTCCCCCTCAGCGATGCAAGAGCGGCCCTGCGCGCCTCCACCTGCTGCTCAAGGGACACGCTCCAGGCCTGGAGCTGCCACGCGTGCTTCTCCGCAGCCTCGTGACGACGGTCAGCCTCGCGAGCCTCTTCCAAGGCTCGCGAGCGGGCTTCATGGGCGATCTTGAGTGACGCCTCGGCCTTCACATTCTCAAGGTCACGCTGATAGCGACCGAGGTTGATGGCCACCTTCAGCTTGCGCCGCTCCTCCACCAGCCGGAGACCTTTAGCCTCAAGGCGCGAGTCGACACCAGCGAGCTCTTCACCCAGTCGACTCATCGCGCCCATCGCCTCCTGGAAGAGCTCGTGACGAACTATGCTCCGCCCGTGCTCGAGCTCGAACGCTCGGCCCACCTCGTCCTCCACCTCCGGGGCATCGGGCGGGGCGCCAAGTGGCGCACCACCTCCCGGCAGGGGGCTGGGGGCTGACGCTGCACCCGACGTCAGCCAGTCCTCGCGAGAAGCCCGAGCCGATCGGGGCACGCTGCATGAAGAGGAGCCGAAGATCGAAGCCAACCAGCTGCTGTCATGAGCAAAGGAGGGGTCTTGGGCATGCCCGCCAGGCTCCACGCCAGACCGTGGGGGAGGAGTGACCGAGCCGCAGGCTCAGCGCCATGAAGGCGGAGATGCTCCCCCAACCGACCCTGCTCCAGGGGTGGTAAGCAGACTAGGAATGCTCAAGGCCGATGGGGGAGTCGAGGAAGGAGGAGGCCATTTCTCAGGAGGCGCATCCGCCTCGACGAAAGGAGCCCTGAAGAACTGACGTCAGGAGATGGAAAACAGCACACAAGGAGCCACAGCGATACGATGCTTACATGTCAACAGCGATGTACTTCCTCCACTTCAGCGGTCCAAAGATGTTGTTGCCGCTCAGGGATCCTCTCCTCTTGCGGAGCTCCGCGAAATCAATGCAGAGCCGGCCGTATCGCTGGACGTGGCGGCCTGCACGGGGCGAAGAGCTTGGAGAGACAACTTCAGGGGTGCCCGGATGCGGCAAACAGCCGGGCGGCGCCTCACCACCAACTCCCGAGGCTTTCGGGGCCTTAGCCTCGGGAGCCGCACGCTGCGTCTCCTCAGCGATCGGCGTTTCAAGAAGGGGGTCGCAAGCTCCCGAGGATGACGCCCCAGGATCACCACTTAGCATGTGCTCCTCAGCACTTGGGCCACCAGCCTCCGTCAGAGCTCGCCCTCCTGCATCCCCACTTGGGGTGAGCTCGGCACCAGCGGCAAGAAAGGGAACCAGGACGATGGGGTTCTCATGGGGCCCCACCAGACCGATCGGCCGCAGCCCCCATTCGTCAAAGGAAGGCATGCTCGCTGCAAACTCATCCTTGTTCTTGTAGCGATACATCAGGAAATTCTTCCCAGGCATTTCGGCCGGCAAAGGGACACCCGTCAAGACCTTGAGCACTGTCTGCCGCGTCCCGAGAGGGAGCCCAGACTCCTGGAACCTCATGTGGTCTTGACTGTTGAGCAAGGTCCACATTGGGCGAGAGTGGTGTTGAAGCGGAGCAACCCGACGCTTGACGAACTCCTTCACCACCGTAGGCGCGGTCACGCCACGGTCCTTCAGCAGCCTCAGCCTGGCCCAGACAAGAGCAAGGCGAGGGCTCGAGAGCCTCTGGTGGCCCAGCAGGAGTTTGGAACAGCGGGCCCCGCCGGAAGTTGGAGCAGAGGGCTGAGCACGCCGGCGTCAATAAACACCCATCGTGTGCGGAACTTACTCGTGGATGGAGGAAGTTCGAAGTGAATCCCCACGCCCGCAGTCGCGGCCATGGCCGGGAAGCCCACGCACCCTGAGCTCTGTCGGGGACCGGTCAGATGCAAGGAGAAGAAATGGCGAAGCAGGGCCACAGAAGGAGCGATGCCCACCATGGCCTCGCACAAGAAGGGGAAGACGGCAAGAAGGGTCACAGATTGAGGGTCGAGATGAAGCATGTGGATCTGGTAATGCTCGAGCACCGCGTTGAAGAAGGCGGAGAAGGGAGGAATCAAGCCAGCCCAGAGGGCATCAATGAAGATCGGGACCTCAGTGGCTGCCCGATCCATGCGAGTGCGGGACACGGGCCAAGCCATCATCTCTCCCCACTCGTTGAAGCTGGAGGCAAGCATGGGGCGTACCTTGTCCATGGCCTCGTCGTTGAGCACCTGAGGCCGGCCGAGCGCCGGCTCAAAAGACGGAGGCGCAGTTGGCAACGACAGGGGTTTCTTCCCCTTTTCAGCTTGTTTCAGCGCCATGGCGATGAAGCAGGCGAAGCGTAAGACGGATTGGCAGAGCAGAGCAGGACCTCGAGGAAGCAGGAAGATGGAAGAGCCAGGCGTGGGCGAAGGGAGAATAACTGTGTAGGTCGCAGGGGCCGCATAGCTAGGCGGATTCAAATGCAGCATGGGGAAGCGAAGACGCCCACGTCCAATCAACCGCCACGCGTCAACCGAGGACGCAGGCTTTTGGGGCCCGCGGTGCTCCGAACTTGACCCTTGGCTTCGCCGCGAAGCCAGGCCCGAGCGCACCTTGGGCCTAGGGGCTACTGTCGGCGTCCTGGGAATGGGGGTCCCAAGACTTGCCTGCCCGCGGCCCACGGCATGGCTAAGCCAGCAGGCCGTATGGCCCATCTTCATCAACAAGGCATCCAAGACCCTCGCGAGGCGGACGATGCAAGACCTCCTTAGGAGTGGCCTAGTCAGGCAGGCTCGCGAGGAGCGGAGATATCAAGGCGGGGCGAACCTCACGAGGCTCTCGTGATGTGAGCCATGACGATCGACACCAGGCAGGCGCCAGGGGGGCGCGAGCGTGCGCAGCGTCCTTATTTCCTCTTTGGTGCTAAGGAGGCCAGCGCAGCCGAGGAGTACCGAGGCATCAGGCAAAGGTTGCTATATCGGTGCAACGAGACCAAGACCAGGAGGACGGCAAGACAGAGGTCATCGTGGAGCCCAAGACGGCGTCACCACCAGAGCCTTTCGCAGGCGAAGACCACTTTTGTCAGGATAGCTTGTACTAGCTATCCCCCTTCAAATTTGCCCGCCGTTGTTGGATCCCTTCCCGCTCAACATTTGGGAAGAGGACCAGGGCCTATATAAGTAGAGCTAGCTACCACAGTAGGGGCATCGAGCAGTTCATCCAGCTCTCACCCGCTAAGTCACCAAGCAAAATAACACCTCAACCTTAGGAGGCTGTTCTTCCCTCTATACTGTTCATCATCAGCCCAAGAGGCAATCCACCACCACCACACTAGAGTAGGGTATTACACCACAACAGTGGCCCGAACCAGTATAAATCCCGTGTCTCTTTTGTTGGAAATATGCCCTAGAGGCAATAATAAACTGGTTATTATTATATTTCCTTGTTCATGATAATCGTTTATTATCCATGCTAGAATTGTATTGATAGGAAACTCAGATACATGTGTGGATACATAGACAACACCGTGTCCCTAGTAAGCCTCTAGTTGACTAGCTCGTTGATCAATAGATGGTTACGGTTTCCTGACCATGGACATTGGATGTCTTTGATAACGGGATCACATCATTAGGAGAATGATGTGATGGACAAGACCCAATCCTAAGCCTAGCACAAGATCGTGTAGTTCGTTTGCTCAGAGCTTTTCTAATGTCAAGTATCATTTCCTTAGACCATGAGATTGTGCAACTCCCGGATACCGTAGGAATGCTTTGGGTGTACCAAACGTCACAACGTAACTGGGTGGCTATAAAGGTGCACTACAGGTATCTCCGAAAGTGTCTGTTGGGTTGGCACGAATCGAGACTGGGATTTGTCACTCCGTGTAAACGGAGAGGTATCTCTGGGCCCACTCGGTAGGACATCATCATAATGTGCACAATGTGACCAAGGAGTTGATCACGGGATGATGTGAGTTACGGAACGAGTAAAGAGACTTGCCGGTAACGAGATTGAACAAGGTATCGGGATACCGATGATCGAATCTCGGGCAAGTAACATACCGATAGACAAAGGGAATTGAATACGGGATTGATTGAATCCCCGACATCGTGGTTCATCCGATGAGATCATCGTGGAACATGTGGGAGCCAACATGGGTATCCAGATCCCGCTGTTGGTTATTGGCCGGAGAACGTCTCGGTCATGTCTGCATGGTTCCCGAATCCGTAGGGTCTACACACTTAAGGTTCGATGACGCTAGGGTTATAAAGGAAGTTTGTATGTGGTTACCGAATGTTGTTCGGAGTCCTGGATGAGATCCCAGACGTCACGAGGAGTTCCGGAATGGTCTGGAGGTAAAGATTTATATATGGGAAGTCTTATTTTGGTCACCGGAAAGGTTTCGGGTGCTATCGGTAATGTACCGGGACCACCGGGAGGGTCCCGGGGGTCCACCAGGTGGGGCCACCGGCCCCAGAGGGCTGCGTGGGCCAAGTGTGGGAGGGGACCAGCCCCAGGTGGGCTGGTGCGCCCCCCACAAGAGGCCCAGGGCGCAGGAAAGGGGGGGAGGGGGAAACCCTAGGCTCAGATGGGCCTAAGGCCCATCTAGTGGGGCGCCCCCCTCTCTCCCCCCCTTTGGCCACCCCCAAGCCCCATCTAGGGCTGGCCGCACCCCTTTGGGGGGAACCCTAGATGGGGGCGCAGCCCCTCCCCTCCCCCTATAAATAGTTGAGGTTTTGGGGCTGCCATACAGAGGAGAACAGATCTCCCTCATGGCGCAGCCCTACCCCTCTTCCTCCTCCTCTCCCGCGGTGCTTGGCGAAGCCCTGCAGGATTGCCACACTCCTCCATCACCACCACGCCGTCGTGCTGTTGCTGGATGGAGTCTTCCCCAACCTCTCCCTCTCTCCTTGCTGGATCAAGGCGTGGGAGACGTCACCGGGCTGCACGTGTGTTGAACGCGGAGGCACCGTTCTTCGGTGCTTAGATCGGAATCAACCGCGATCTGAATCGCTACGAGTACGACTCCCTCATCCGCGTTCTTGCAACGCTTCCACATCGCGATCTACAATGGTATGTAGATGCACTCCCCTTCCCCTCGTTGCTAGATTACTCCATAGATTGATCTTGGTGATGCGTAGAAAATTTTGAATTTCTGCTACGTTCCCCAATAGTGGCATCATGAGCTAGGTCTATGCGTAGTTTCTATGCACGAGTAGAACACAAAGTAGTTGTGGGCGTTGATGTTGCCAATTCTTCTTGCCGCTACTAGTCTTATCTTGTTTCGGCGGCATTGTGGGATGAAGCGGCCCGGACCGACCTTACACGTACGCTTACGTGAGACAGGTTCCACCGACTGACATGCACTAGTTGCATAAGGTGGCTTGCGGGTGTCTGTCTCTCCCACTTTAGTCGGAACGGATTCGATGAAAAGGGTCCTTATGAAGGGTAAATAGAAATTGGCATATCACGTTGTGGTTTTACGTAGGTAAGAAACGTTCTTGCTAGAAACCTATACAAGCCACGTAAAAACTTGCAACAACAATTAGAGGACGTCTAACTTGTTTTTGCAGCATGTGCTATGTGATGTGATATGGCCAGAAGATGTGATGAATGATATATGTGATGTATGAGATTGATCATATTCTTGTAATAGGAATCACGACTTGCATGTCGATGAGTATGACAACCGGCAGGAGCCATAGGAGTTGTCTATTTTTTTTGTATGACCTGCGTGTCATTGAATAACGCCATGTAAATTACTTTACTTTATTGCTAAGCGCGTTAGCCATAGAAGTAGAAGTAATCATTGGCGTGATAACTTCATGAAGACACAATGATGGAGATCATGATGATGGAGATCATGGTGTCATGCCGGTGACAAAGATGATCATGGTGCCCCGAAGATGGAGATCAAAGGAGCAAAATGATATTGGCCATATCATGTCACTATTTGATTGCATGTGATGTTTATCATGTTATGCATCTTATTTGCTTAGAACGACGGTAGTAAGTAAGATGATCCCTTGTAATAATTTCAAGAAAGTGTTCCCCCTAACTGTGCACCGTTGCGAAGGTTCATTGTTTCGAAGCACCACGTGATGATCGGGTGTGATAGATTCTAACATTCGAATACAATGGGTGTTGACGAGCCTAGCATGTACAGACAAGGCCTCGGAACACAAGCAAAACACTTAGGTTGACTTGACGAGCCTAGCATGTACAGACATGGCCTCGGAGCACAAGAGACCGAAAGGTCGAACATGAGTCGTATAGTAGATGCGATCAACATGGAGATGTTCACCGATGATGACTAGTCCGTCTCACGTGATGATCGGACACGGCCTAGTTTGACTCGGATCATGTATCACTTAGATGACTAGAGGGATGTCTATCTGAGTGGGAGTTCATTAATCAGATGAACTTAATTATCATGAACATAGTCAGAAGGTCTTTGCAAATTATGTCATAGCTTGCGCTTTAGTTCTACTGGTTAAGATATTTTCCTAGAGAAAATTTAGTTGAAAATTGGTAGTAGCAATTATGCGGACTGGGTCCGTAAACTGAGGATTGTCCTCATTGCTGCACAGAAGGCTTATGTCCTTAATGCACCGCGCGGTGTGCTGAACCTCAGCGTCGTCTGTAGATGTTACGAAACATCTGACATACACGTTTTTGATGACTACGTGATAGTTCAGTGCGTAATGCTAACGGTTTAGAATTGTGGCACCAGAGACGTTTTTTGAAACACCGCAGAACATATGAGATGTTCCGAAGACTGAAATTGGGATTTCGGACTAGTGCCCACGTCAAGAGGTATGAGACCTCTGACAAGTTTCTTAAGCCTGCAAACTAAGGGAGAAAAGCTCAATCGTTGAGCATGTGCTCAGATTGTCTGAGTACCACAATCACTTGAATCGAGTGGGAGTTAATCTTCCAGATGAGATAGTGATGGTTCTCCATAGTCACTGCCACCAAGCTATTAGAGCTTCGTGATGAACTATAACATATCAGGGATAGATATGATGATCCTTGAGCTATTCGCGATGTTTGACACCGTGAAAGTAGAAATCAAGAAGGAGCATCAATTGTTAATGGTTAGTAAAACCACTAGTTTCTAGAAGGGCAAGGGCAAAAGGGATACTTCATGAAACAGCAATGTAATTACTTTACTTTATTGCTAACCGTTAGCCATAGTAGTAGAAGTAATAGTTCGCGAGACAACTTCATGAAGACACGATGATGGAGATCATGGTGTCATGCCGGTGACGAAGGTGATCATGCCGCGCCTCGAAGATGGAGATCAAAAGGCGCAAGATGATATTGGCCATATCACGTCACTTTATGATCTGCATGTGATGTTTATCATGTTTACATCTTATTTGCTTAGAACGACGGTAGCATAAATAAGATGATCCCTCACTAAAATTTCAAGAGACGTGTTCCCCCTAACTGTGCACCGTTGCGAAGGTTCATTGTTTCGAAGCACCACGTGATGATCGGGTGTGATAGATTCTAACGTTCGAATACAACTGGTGTTGACGAGCCTAGCATGTACAGACATGGCCTCGGAACACATGCGAAACACTTAGGTTGACTTGACGAGCCTAGCATGTACAGACATGGCCTCGGAACACAAGAGACCGAAAGGTCGAACATGAGTCGTATAGTAGATACGATCAACATGGAGATGTTCACCGATGATGACTAGTCCGTCTCACGTGATGATCGGACACGGCCTAGTTTGACTCAGATCATGTATCACTTAGATGACTAGAGGGATGTCTATCTGAGTGGGAGTTCATTAAATAATCAGATGAACTTAATTATCATGAACATAATCAAAAGGTCTTTGCAAATTATGTCATAGCTTACGCTTTAGTTCTACTGTTTAAGATATGTTCCTAGAGAAAATATAGTTGAAAGTTGATAGTAGCAATTATGCGGACTGGGTCCGTGAACTGAGGATTGTCCTCATTACTGCACAGAAGGCTTACGTCCTTAATGCACCGCTCGGTGTGCTGAACCTCGAGCGTTGTATGTAGATGTTACGAAACATCTGACATACACGTTTTGATGACTACGTGATAGTTCAGTGTGTGATGCTAACGGTTTAAAATTGTGGCGACAAAGACGTTTTGAAACGTCGCATAACATATGAGATGTTCCGAAGACTGAAATTGGGATTTCAGACTAGTGCCCACGTCAAGAGGTATGAGACCTCTGACAAGTTTCTTAAGCCTGCAAACTAAGGGAGAAAAGCTCAATCATTGAGCATGTGCTCAGATTGTCTGAGTACCACAATCACTTGAATCGAGTGGGAGTTAATCTTCCAGATGAGATAGTGATGGTTCTCCATAGTCACTGCCACCAAGCTATTAGAGCTTCGTGATGAACTATAACATATCAGGGATAGATATGATGATCCTTGAGCTATTCGCGATGTTTGACACCGTGAAAGTAGAAATCAAGAAGGAGCATCAATTGTTAATGGTTAGTAAAACCACTAGTTTCTAGAAGGGCAAGGGCAAAAGGGATACTTCATGAAACAGCAAATCATTTGCTGCTCTAGTGAAGAATCCCAAGGTTGAACCCAAACCCGAGACGAAGTGCTTCTGTAATGAGGGGAACGGTCACTGAAGCGGAACTACCCTAGATACTTGGTAGATGAGAAGGCAGGCAAGGTCGACAGAAGTATATTGGATATACATTATATGAATGTGTACTTTACTAGTACTCCTAGCAGCACCAGGGTATTAGATACCGGTTCGGTTGCTAAGTGTTAGTAACTCGAAACAAAAGCTGCGAAATAAATGGAGACTGGATAAAGGTGAGATGACGATGTGTGTTGGAAGTGTTTCCAATGTTGATGTGATCAAGCATCGCATGCTCCCTCTACTATCGAGATTTGGTGTTTGCGTTGAACGTGATTGGATTATGTTTATCGCAATACGGTTATTCATTTAAGGAGAATAATGGTTACTCTGTTTATTTGAATAATACCTTCAATGGTCTTGCACCTAAAATGAATCTCGATCGCAGTGATACACATGTTCGTGCCAAAAGATATAAAATAGTAATGATAGTACCACATACTTGTGGCACTGCCATTTGAGTCATATTGGTATAGAACGCATGAAGAAGCTTCATGTAGATGGATCTTTGGACTCACTCGTTTTTGAAAAGATTGAGACATGCGAACCATGTCTATTGGTATATATGCATGAAGAAACTCCATGCAGATGGATCGTTTGGACTCACTTGATTTTGAATCACTTGAGACATGCAAATCATACCACATGGGCAAAATGACTGAAAAGCCTCGTTTTCAGTAAGATGGAACAAGAGAGCAACTTGTTGGATGTAATACATTTTGATGTGTGCAGTCCAATGAGTGCTGAGGCATGCAGTGGATATCGTTATGTTCTTACTTCACAGATGATTTGAGTAGATGCTGAGTGTATTTACTTGATGAAACACAAGTCTGAATTATTGAAAGGTTTAAGTAATTTTGGAGTGAAGTTGAAGATCGTCGTGACAAGAGGATAAAATGTCTGTGATATGATCATAGAGATGAGTATCTGAGTTATGAGTTTGGCACACAATTAAGACATTGTGGAAAGTGTTTCACAATTATTACCGCCTGGAACACCATAGTGTGATGGTGTGTCCGAACATCATAACTGCACCCTATTGGATATGGTGCATACCATGATGTTTCTTATCGAATTACCACTATCGTTTATGGGTTAGGCATTAGAGATAACCGCATTCACTTTAAAAGGGGCACCACGCAATTCCGTTGAGACGACACCGTTTAGAGAAACCTAAGTTGTCATTTCTTAAAAGTTTGGGGCTGCTTATGTGAAAAAGTTTCAGGCTGATAAGCTCGAACCCAAAGCGGATAAATGCATCTTCATAGAATACCCAAAACAGTTGGGTATACCTCCTATTTCAGATCTGGAAGCAAAAGTAATTGCTTCTAGAAACAAGTCCTTTCTCGAGGAAAAGTTTCTATCGAAAGAATTGAGTGGGAGGATGGTGGAGACTTGGTAGGGTTATTAAACCGTCACTTCAACTAATGTGTAGCAGGGCACAGGAAGTTGTTCCTGTGGCACCTACACCAATTGAAGTGGAAGCTTATGATAGTGATCATGGAACTTCGGATCAAGTCACTACCAAACCTCGTAGGACGACGAGGATGCGTACTACTTCAGAGTAATGCGTAATCCTATCTTGGAAGTCATGTTGTTGGACAACGATGAACCTACGAGCTATGGAGAAGCGATGGTGGGCCCGGATTCCGACGAATGGCTCGAGGCCATAAAATCCGAGAGGATCCATGTATGAAAACAAAGTATAGACTTTGAGAGAACTACGTGATGGTCATAAGGCTGTTAAGGTAAATGGATCTTTAAGAAGAAGACGGACATGGACGGTAATGTTACCGTCTATGAAGCTCGACTTGTGGCAAAGAGACTTTTCACAAGTTCAAGGAGTTGACTACGATGAGATTTTCTCATCCGTAGCGATGCTTAAGTCCGTCGGAATCATGTTAGCATTAGCTGCATTTATGAAATCTGGCAGATGGATGTCAAAACAAGTTTCCTTACTAGTTTTCGTAAGGAAAGGTTGTATGTGATACAATCAGAAAGGTTTTGTCGATCCTAAGGATGCTAAAAGGTATGCTAGCTCCAGCGATCCTTCCATGGACTAGAGCAAGCATCTCGGATTCAGAATATACGCTTTGATGGAGTGATCAAAGTTTTTGGGTTTATACAAAGTTTGTTAGAAACTTGTATTTACAATAAAGTGAGTGGGAGCGCTACAGCATTTCTGATAAGTATATGTGAATGACATATTGTTGATCCGAAATGATGTAAAATTTCTGGAAAGCATAAAGGGTTGTTTGAAAGGAGTTTTTCAAAGGAAGACCTGGATAGAGCTGCTTACATATTGGGCATCAAGATCTATAGAGATAGATCAAGACGCCTGATGATACTTTCAAAGAACGCACACTTTGACATGATTTTGAAAGAGTTCAAAATAGATCAGGAAAGAAGGAGTTCTTGGCTGTGTTACAAGGTGTGAGTATTGAGTAAGACTCAAGACCTGACCCTAGCAGAAGAGAGAGAAAGGACGAAGGTCGTCCCCTATGCTTTAGACGTAGGCTCTACAGTATGCTATGCTGTGTACCGCACATGAAGTGTGCCTTGCCATGAGTTGGTCAAGGGGTACAATAGTGATCCGGGAATGGATCACATGACAGCGGTCGAACTTATCCTTAGTATCTAGTGGACTAAGGAATTTTCTCGATTATGGAGGTGAAAAGGAGTTCGTCGTAAAGGGTTACGTCGATGCGAACTTTGACACTAATCCGGATGACTCTGAGTAGTAAACCGGATTCGTATAGTAGAGCAATTATTTGAAATGGCTCCAAGTAGCACGTGGTAGCATCCACAAGATGCCATAGATATTCGTAAAGCACACACGGATCTGAAAGGTTCAGACCCGTTGACTAATAACCTCTCTCACAAGCATAACATGATCAAACCAGAACTCATTGAGTGTTAATCACATAGTGATGTGAACTAGATTGTTGACTCTAGTAAACTCTTTGGATGTTGGTCACATGGTGATGTGACCTGTGAGTGTTAATCACATGGTGATGTGAACTAGATTATTGACTCTAGTGCAAGTGGGAGACTGTTGGAAATATGCCCTAGAGGCAATAATAAATTGGTTATTATTATATTTCCTTGTTCATGATAATCGTTTATTATCCATGCTAGAATTGTATTGATAGGAAACTCAGATACATGTGTGGATACATAGACAACACCATGTCCCTAGTAAGCCTCTAGTTGACTAGCTCGTTGATCAATAGATGGTTACGGTTTCCTAACCATGGACATTGGATGTCGTTGATAACGGGATTACATCATTAGGAGAATTATGTGATGGACAAGACCCAATCCTAAGCCTAGCACAAGATCGTGTAGTTCGTTTGCTCAGAGCTTTTCTAATGTCAAGTATCATTTCCTTAGACCATGAGATTGTGCAACTCCCGGATACCGTAGGAATGCTTTGGGTGTACGAAACGTCGCAACGTAACTGGGTGGCTATAAAGGTGCACTACAGGTATCTCCGAAAGTGTCTGTTGGGTTGGCACGAATCGAGACTGGGATTTGTCACTCCGTGTAAACGGAGAGGTATCTCTGGGCCCACTCGGTAGGACATCATCATAATGTGCACAATGTGACCAAGGAGTTGATCACGGGATGATGTGAGTTATGGAACGAGTAAAGAGACTTGCCGGTAACGAGATTGAACAAGGTATCGGGATACCGACGATCGAATCTCCGGCAAGTAACATACCGATAGACAAAGGGAATTGAATACAGGATTGATTGAATCCCCGACATCGTGGTTCATCCGATGAGATCATCGTGGAACATGTGGGAGCCAACATGGGTATCCAGATCCCGCTGTTGGTTATTGGCCGGAGAACGTCTCGGTCATGTCTGCATGGTTCCCGAACCCGTAGGGTCTACACACTTAAGGTTCGATGACGCTAGGGTTATAAAGGAAGTTTGTATGTGGTTACCGAATGTTGTTCGGAGTCTCGGATGAGATCCCGGACGTCACGAGGAATTCTGGAATGGTCCGGAGGTAAAGATTTATATATGGGAAGTCCTGTTTTGGTCACTAGAAAGGTTTCAGGTGCTATCGGTAATGTACCGGGACCACCGGGAGGGTCCCGGGGGTCCACCAGGTGGGGCCACCGGCCCCAGAGGGCTGCGTGGGCCAAGTGTGGGAGGGGACCAGCCCCAGGTGGGCTGGTGCGCCCCCCCCACAAGAGGCCCAGGGCGCAGGAAAGGGGGGAAGGGGGAAACCCTAGGCTCAGATGGGCCTAAGGCCCATCTAGTGGGGCGCCCCCCTCTCTCCCCCCCTTTGGCCGCCCCCCAAGCCCATCTAGGGCTGGCCGCACCCCTTTGGGGGGAACCCTAGATGGGGGCGCAGCCCCTCCCCTCCCCCTATAAATAGTTGAGGTTTTGGGGCTGCCATACAGAGGAGAACAGATCTCCCTCATGGCGCAGCCCTACCCCTCTTCCTCCTCCTCTCCCGCGGTGCTTGGCGAAGCCCTGCAGGATTGCCACACTCCTCCATCACCACCACGCCGTCGTGCTGTTGCTGGACGGAGTCTTCCCCAACCTCTCCCTCTCTCCTTGCTGGATCAAGGCGTGGGAGACGTCACCGGGTTGCACGTGTGTTGAACGCGGAAGCACCGTTCTTCGGTGCTTAGATCGGAATCAACCGTGATCTGAATCGCTACGAGTATGACTCCCTCATCCGCGTTCTGGCAACGCTTCCGCATTGCGATCTACAATGGTACGTAGATGCACTCCCCTTCCCCTAGTTGCTAGATTACTCCATAGATTGATCTTGGTGATGCGTAGAAAATTTTGAATTCCTGCTACGTTCCCCAACATCTTTGTGTTGCGAGTTCGTCGAGTTCGTCCGCGAGATCTTAGCGAGCTAGGGCGTAGATCGGTAGGAGGGAAAGACTTCGCGTGCACCCCAGTGTTCGAACCTTAAGGGTTTGCCGGAATCCCACATCCGACAAGAATGTAGCTGAGTTCCTGAAGAAGCGAAAAGAGCAATCAGATGCTCTCTTCACCCAAGCCAAAGAAGAGATGGAAGAAGCCAGAAATAAGCTAGCAGTGGCAGAGTAGGCTAGGCGTCTCCTGCTATCTAAAACTGTTGTCAATACAATATTTCCTTCATAATAGCTAGGTTCAAATGTTTATCCAGTCAGCATGCTTGTTGTGATGTCCGTGCATCTACTGATGTGGCACAAAATAATTTTTTTTTCGGGTCATGTAATAACAGCAATTACTTTCCAAACAATAACAGACGAAGCATTGGACATGGTATAGTTCACGCGCAAGCCCGACATTCCAAGTTCAACTTCCACATCAAACTCATGTTCACAGATATCTGCACATTCATAGATAATGTCCACAACCATGATTCACTTCAAAGCCAAAAAAAATGTGAGGAGAGTTATAATTAAAGAAAAACCTCTAGTTCCTCCTACCACTGCGAGCACAACAAGTCGAGACCATGCGTATTTAACTATAGGGACATTTACATCTATGCCCCTAATTTGCACCCACTCTTAGATTTACCCCTAATTTCAAAGCCTGCTCAAATTTGCCCTTCCGCCGTTAGGTGCACTTACAGAAATGCCCTTTTGTGCCGTTACCGTCCGGTCAAAGCAGGTCAACGTCGGTCAAAGGGCTTTGACCGTCCTGAAAAAATAGCAAAAAAAAATCTAAAAAATCTGAAAATTTGTGGTATCAAAGTTACTCAGGTTCGCAAGGTGCGTGCAAAGTTTTGTGCTGTTTGGACAGTCCAGGAGCTCGTCTCAAAGGAAAAACAATAAATATGTATGCCTGTGAACAGTAAATTCAAAAAAATAGGAAGAAAATTCAAAAAAATATGATTTTTTTTGGCAACAAAGAGGCTCGGGCCTGCAAGCTTCGTGCAAATTTTTGTTGTGTTTGGACATTGGAGGGGCTTGTGGAGAAAAAAAACAAAATTTGGCTCAGGAAAAAACTTGGGAAAAAATGACTATTTTGTTTTTTCTTGCGAGAGCTCCTCGCATGTCATTAGATCACAAAAACTGGCAAGCACCTTGTGCACCCAAGCCTCTTTGATGGCAAAAAAAATCATATTTTTTTGAATTTTCTTGCTATTTTATTTCAAATTTAATGTTCACAAGCGTGCAGATTAACTGTTTTTCCTCGCCATGAGGTCCTGAAATGTCCTAATAGCACGAAAATTTGCACACACCTTGCGCACATGAGTATGTTCGATCTCACAAAATTTTAGATTTTTTTGCTATTTTTTTCAGGACGGTCAAAGATGTTTGACCAGACGGTAACGGCACACAAGGGCATTTCTGTAAGGGCACCTTACGGCGGAGGGGCAAATTTGAGTAGGCTTTCGAATTAGGGGTATATCTGATTAGGTGGTTCGAGTTAGGGACATAAATGCAAATGGCCCATTATTATATTTTGGTCATTTTTTGTGTTCTAAAATGCCGGCCGGCTCGCGGAAGGACGTGTTGCCGGCACACGCGCGGATTCAGTGGAGGCAGGCAGGGCAGTCTGAAGCTGGTTGCATGCAGCGAGGAGGCGTGTTCAGCCGAGCGTGCGGCGAGTGGGGCCCACTTGGCCGGCCCGCCGGTTCAATGCCTGCGCTATGAGAGGTCGCGTTCGTGTCAGAGCAATCACTCCCTCCAGTCCTTTTTTGTTTGGGTATAACAAAATTTCGTTTTCCATTCACATTTTACAAGTAAAATTCGTGGACAAACTTTGACCCAAACTACGATGGGAACTAGTAAACTGGAACGGAGGTGTAGTTTTTTTTTATCAAAGAAGGGTTTCCCCCTTCTGATTTTCATTACAGAAAGCCAACATCTAAACCATAGTATTTGCCCTTGAACTACCAGGTTCAATATCTCGCAACATAAACCCATACAACCATACGCCAAGGAGGTAGTAGTGATGAATTCCCTTTTTGCTCCATACCAATCGTTCTAAAAACTGCTTAGTATTTATAACGCGCCATTGAATATCAGAACTCTTACCCCGCTAAAAAATGATATTTTAAACATGGCTACTCGATCTATGGCAACTGGCGAGCCACCGCCTCCAGGTCGTTCACCTGTGGCCCCGACCATCAACTCCTACGGATCAAATTATCATGCGAGCTGACTATTCCTACAAAGGTGCGCTCCACCACGTAGCTGGTACCCGCGCATGCAGCAATCGTGCACCTAGGGTTTAGGGTTTATTTGTTAACGGTGCCTTTACGTAACTCTCATGTGTGCGAGACAGCGAGAGACCGACTGCGTGCGTGCGCCTCTTCTCTTCGTATATGTACTCCACCGTTTGTCTGGTGTCCAAAAAATTATACAGTGGTAATAACTACTCCCTCCGTTCCATAATGTAGTGCCTATAGATTTTTTTGAAAAGTCAAACCTCACAAACTTTGACCAAGTTTGTGGAGAAAAATATTTACATCCAGAGTGCGAAACATATATCACTAGATTCATCATATGATGTAGTTTCGCATTATATATTTTTTCTATTGTACATATAAATATTTTTCTCTACAAACTTGCTCAAAGTTTGCAAAGTTTGACTTCTTAAAAAATCTATAGGCACTACATTGTGGAACGATGCATTGCCACATGATCAAAATTGATTAATACATATTCACCGATTTGATAGAAAAAAGAGTCTAGTTTTGAAATACGTATATCACTACAAATATGTTATGTTTCACTCAAAATATATTCCTTTGGCGGTTTTGATGAGATAAGGGAGGAATGTTGTTGGTTTCAAGATTCGAGAAGTGGTATATGTCTAATTTCTACTGTTACTAGCAAGATGCCTGTGCGTTGCACGGAACATCAAGATCTTGTGGGAGAAAAGGATGAACGAGGGAAGGCCTTATCTGCAAATGTGGAGAGGAGTGCGGGTAAATTGCCATAGTTTCCTTCCTATCTGTTAGATATAGACTGGACGGCCTATATTGCAGGATGGCAGGCACACCATCATCACCGACTATGCTTTTTAAAAGAGTAGAGATAAAAAACAGAGTTGGTGATGGTGGTGTGCCTGCCATCCTGCAATATAGGCCATCCGATTTATATGTGGCGGATAGGAAGGAAACTATGGCAATTTTGCAAAAAGATACCCACACCCCTCTCCACATTTGCAAATAAGGCCTTCCCTCATTCATCCTTTTCTCCCACAAGATAAACTACTCATACAAACGCATCTTGATGTTCCGTGCAACGCATGGGCATCTTGCTAGTTGTTGCAAAAATCCCATGTGTGTGTGAGAGAGAGGGAGAGAGGAGGAGGATGGAGTGAATGTGTGACAAAGACACAAAGAGTGTGTGTGCGAGAGGTATCAGCTTAAAATAAGGCGATAGTGTGTGTGTGCACGATCGAGAGGGCGTGTCTCAAGAAGGGAAGAAAAATCTACATAGATACAAGGAGCGCGAGAGAGACATGTATGCGATAGTGGAAGCACGAGTGTGCGGGTGTATAAACCTATCCAGAGGCTAGTCGATAAATGTTTGTGAGAGAAATACGAGTCGGGGGTGCGAAAAAGCGAGAGTTTTGTGTGTGTGAGAGAGAGACGGTAGTCGGGAAGGGGAGTGGAAGCAGGAGTTGTGTGTGTGTGAGAGAGAGAGAGCGGGATGGGGGGGAGTTTGTCTGATCGGTAAACAAATGAATAATGTTAGTTTTATAACTGGGATGGAGACGGAAAGGAGACCGCAACAAATGTTGTGTCTGCAGGAGAGAGTAATTTTAGTGGTATGAGTCATATCTAGAGACATATAGGGTGTGTGAGAGAACCCCATAGAGAGAAAGACAAAGTGAAAGACGAGTGAGACTGTGTGTGTGGCGGTGAAAAAGAAAGCTTAGGTACCTAGTGATACCAGAGAACGGTAGAGACGTGAGAGATAATGAAAACCGTGTAATGTATAATGATAGGGAGAGTGTGACACTTCTCAAGGGAGACGTCGAGAGACCATGTTTGCGAAGATAGGAGAAACATGAACTGAGCGTGCGAGTGAGCTAGAGAAAAGAGAGTGATAGCTACATGAAGTAGCATGTATGCAAGAGAGATGGGCGTGAAAGGAGTCAACATAAAAGGGATTCAAATATTTGAATTCGAGATGATGATACATGTAATTCATACTCGAACCAAAATTGATCTATCAAACATGCATACTCATATGAATTCACGCGCATCTCTGTTATTTAATATGTAGATATTACTGATCCATACATTTTAGTAGAACATAATTTGGTTTAAATTTTTTGAATTCAACCTTATGATTTTGAGATCATTGTATTTGTAAATCATATTATACATATAAAGGAGCAGAATTCTTTGCTGTCCTTTTGAAAGTATATATATAAAAAATGACGTATATAGAATTTTATTCCAATCAAAAATGGATCCTGCCCGAACAAAAATAGAATACAAACTGGATTCGAATTGAGTTGGCACGGTAAACATGCACTCTTGCTTTGCAAAAATTTGAACGAAGCGGGGAACACAGTAACCGCCCGAAACCAAAATCTGCGAGATGGAAATTACTGCCTATCCCTACCACGCAAAGCCTGTCAGCTCAATTTCTATAGGTTTCGATAGGGGTAGGTTTGTAATTTCACTCAAACGTGACATAACCGCCTCTCACCCGGATTCATACATGGTGGGCGCTAAAACACAGTGTCTCCTCGGCCAAAATCGACTCCCTCCCCAATTCATACACGGTGGGCGCCAAAAACAAACTTTCGTCGGCAAATATTCGGTGTATGCGAGATTACCGTCCTATCCCCAACCGACTAATATTGCTGTGATGTAGGAAATTTTAAACGGGGGCTAAGTTTGTAAATTTCCTCGCATTTGAGACAAGCGCGCCCTGAAGACATGGTTCCCCCTTCCTCTCTCCCTCCATTTCCCCATTCGTACTCTGTGGGCGCCAAAACACCCTCTCCACCCCAGCCTCCTCTGTCCGCCACCCCATACACCACCGTCCTCCTCCACCATGCCGGAGCTGATACCCCGATGCCGTCGGCCATTACAAGAGATCGACATCTCTCATCCACGGCTTTGGACCAGGATCCTTGCATACCGTCCTCTCGCTTCATCCCCGCCGTCGTCCACCTTGCCGGTGCCGCTCCCACGACCGTCTCGTCCACCGCGCCCTGACGCCACCGTCTACCCTCCTAGATCTGCTTCCACGCCGCCGACAGCCATCGGTACTGCAGCACCGTCAAATTCTTAGCAGATGCATACACGGCGCCGCACCAGAGGTGGTACTCTTTCTTATCTGCTCAACTTATTTATCGTATCAAGAAAATAGATCGCCACTGCTTTACTCTGATTTCTTGTCCATCACTTACTTGTTAGTTGAAAGCAAACATTGGTTGCAAAGTTGCCTTTGTCCGGTTTGCACCTTTAGATCCGCCATGGCACGCTCCATACTATACTCGCAATGCTTATGGTTTTCCCCTTTTATATTCCACACTAGTTAAATGACAGTAGACTAAATTTCAAAATTGGGTCAGTTGATTTTTGAGAGCTCGCCGGAGTTCGCCGGTGCGAAGGAAGGGGCTCGGGTGGGGACGGTGGTTGTGTGGGGCGGTGGTGGGGGAAAAAAACTCGACGCGGGTGGGGGCGAGGCTAGGGATGGGGGTGGCGGAGGAACACAGGCGGTGAGGGCCGGTGGTTCGGCCGGCGGCCCGTGCAGTGTTCTGTATGGGAAGAATTAGAGACGAGAAAGAATAAGGGTTAGGAGACGTAGGATCTTCATCCAACCGCTTGAAATGGTCGAGTGACCCAAATGACAAAAGTCACGCGACTTGCATGCAGACATGCCTTTATATTCAGTACCATCATCGTACCTGCTTAGCACTGCTCCTGAATCCATCAAGCTAAACAACGTGCCACTCATAATTCCAAACTTGTTGCTCAAATACGAATCTGATATGATGCTGATATTACTAAAACAGATAATGTTTAATTGGTCAGCTAATGTTCCTACTTTACTTTTGAAAAGCACGTGCACCACATATAGAGAGATAGCAGGGAGTTGCATTCCTAATGCGCTCTGGTTCATGATAACCCACAAGTATAGGGGATCGCAACAGTTTTCGAGGGTAGAGTATTCAACCCAAATTTATTGATTCGACACAAGGGGAGCCAAAGAATATTCTCAAGTATTAGCAGTTGAGTTGTCAATTCAACCACACCTGAAAGAATTAATATCTGCAGCAAAGTATTTAGTAGCAAAGTAGTATGGAAGTAATGGTAACAGTGGCAAAAGTAACAGTAGCAGTTTTGTAGTAATTGTAACAGTGGCAACGGAAAAGTAACTAAGCGAAGATAAATATGTGAAAAGCTCGTAGGCAATGGATAATTATGTCGGATGCGATTCTTCATGCAATAGTTATAACATAGGGTGACACAAAACTAGCTCGAATTCATCAATGTAATGTAGGCATGTATTCCGAATATAGTCATACGTGCTTATGGAAAAGAACTTGCATGACATCTTTTGTCCTACCCTCCCATGGCAACGGGGTCCTATTGGAAACTATGGGATATTAAGGCCTCCTTTTAATAGAGTACCGGACCAAAGCATTAACACTTAGTGAATACATGAACTCCTCAAACTACGGTCATCACCGGGAGTGGTCCCGATTATTGTCACTTCGGGGTTACCGGATCATAACACATAGTAGGTGACTAATGACTTGCAAGATAGGATCAAGAACTCACATATATTCATGAAAACATAATAGGTTCAGATCTGAAATCATGGCACTTGGGCCCTATTGACAAGCATTAAGCATAGCAAAGTCATAGCAACATCAATCTCAGAACATAATGGATACTAGGGATCAAACCGTAACAAAACTAACTCGATTACATGGTAAATCTCATCCAACCCATCACCGTCCAGCAAGCCTACGATGGAATTACTCACGCACAGCGGTGAGCATCATTAAATTGGTGATGGGGGAAGGTTGATGATGACGACGACGACGGATTCCCCTCTCCGGAGCCCCGAACGAACTCCAGATCAGCCCTCCCGAGAGAGATTAGGGCTTGGCGGCGGCTCCGTATCGTAAAATGCGATGAATCCTTCTCTCTGATTTTTTTCTCCCCGAACGTGAATATATAGAGTTGGAGTTGAGGTCGGTGGAGCACCAGGGGGCCCACGAGGCAGGGGGCGCGCCCCCACCCTCGTGGACAGGGTGTGGGCCCCCTGGTCTTTATTCTTTCACCAGTATTTTTTTATTAATTCCAAAAATATTCTCCGTGAAGTTTTAGGTCATTCCGAGAACTTCTATTTCTATACAAAAATAACACCATGGCAATTCTGCTGAAAACAACGTCAGTGCGGGTTAGTTCCATTCAAATCATGCAAGTTAGAGTCCAAAATAAGGGCAAAAGTGTTTGGAAAAGTAGATACGATGGAGGCGTATCAACTCCCCCAAGCTTAAACCTTTGCTTGTCCTCAAGCAATTCAGTTGATAAACTGAAAGTGATAAAGAAAAACTTTTACAAACTCTGTTTGCTCTTGTTGTTGCAAATATGTAAAGCCAGCATTCAGGTTTTCAGCAAAAATTATGAACTAACCATATTCACAATAACATTTAGGTCTCATGTTTACTCATATCAATGGCACAATCAACTAACGAGCAATAATAATAAATCTCGGATGACAACACTTTCTCAAAACAATCATAATATGATATAACAAGATGGTATCTCGCTAGCCCTTTCTGAGACCGCAAAACATAAATGCAGAGCACCTCTGAAGATCAAGGACTGACTAAATATTGTAATTCATGGTAAAAGAGATCCAGTCATAGTCATACTCAATACAAATTAATAGTAATGGATGCAAATGATAGTGGTGCTCGCCAACTGGTGCTTTTTTTATAAGAGGATGACGACTCAACATAAAAGTAAATAGATAGGCCCTTCCCAGAGGGAAGCAGGGATTTGTAGAGGTGCCAGAGCTTGATTTTTGAAATAGAGATAAATAATATTTTTAGTGGCATACTTTCATTGTCAACATAACAACCGAGAGATCTTGATATCTCCCATGATACACACATTATAAGCGGTTCCCAAACAGAATGGTAAAGTTTTTACTCCCCCGCCACCAACAAGCATCAATCCATGGCTTGCCCGAAACAACGGGTGCCTCCAACTAACAACAATCCTGGGGGAGTTTTGTTTGCAATTATTTTGATTTGGTTTAAGCATGGGACTGGGCATCCCGGTGACCAGCCATTTTCTCGTGAGTGAGGAGCGGAGTCCACTCCTCTTGAGAATAACCCGCCTAGCATGGAAGATACAGACAACCCTAGTTGTTACATGAGCTATTCGAGCATACAAAACAGAGTTTCATTTGAAGGTTTAGAGTTTGGCACATACAAATTTACTTGGAACGGCAGGTAGATACCGCATATAGGAAGGTATGATGGACTCATATGGAATGACTTTGGGGTTTATGGAAGTGGATGCACAAGCAGTATTCCCACTTAGTACAAGTGAAGGCTAGAAAAAGACTGGGAAGCGACCAACTAGAGAGCGACAACAGTCATGAACATGCATTAAAATTAATAAACATTGAGTGCAAGCATGAGTAGGATATAATCCACCATGAACATAAATATCGTGGAGGCTATGTTGATTTTGTTTCAACTACATGTGTTAACATGTGCCAAGTCATGCCACTTGAATCGTTCAAAGGAGGATACCACCCTATCATAGCACATCACAACCATTTTAATAGCATGTTGGCATGCAAGGTAAACCATTGTAAACTCCTAGCTAATTAAGCATGGCATAAGCAACTATAATCTCTAATTGTCATTGCAAACATGTTTCATTCATAATAGGCTGAATCAGGAATGATGAACTAATCATATTTACAAAAACAAGAGAGGTCGAGTTCGTACCAGCTTCTCTCATCTCAATCAATCCATCATATATCGTCATTATTGCCTTTCACTTGCACAACCGAACGGTGTGGATAGTAATAATAATGCATGTGCATTCGACTAAGCTGGAATCTACGAGCATTTAATTCAAGGGAGAAGACAAGGTAATATGGGCTCTTTGTTAAATCAACAATAATGCATATAAGCGCCACTTCAACATTTTCATCATGGTCTTCTCCTCTCGACCCCCAAAGAAAAGAAAGGAAACAAAACTATTCACACGGGAAAGCTCCCAACAAGCAAAAGAAGAACGAGAAATATTTTTGGGTTTTCTTTTAATTACTACTACTACAGGCATGGAAAGTAAATTAGGTAAAATCTACAACTATTTTTTTGTTTTTCTTTAGGTATTTCAAACACACAAGAAAAAGACTTAGAAAAGAAAATAAACTAGCATGGATAGTACAATGAAAAAGTATGGGCACCGACACTAGAATGAGTGTGTGAACACGAATGTAATGTCGGTGAGAAATACGTACTCCCCCAAGCTTAGGCTTTTGGCCTAAGTTGGTCTATGCCCATGGATCAAAGCTGCTCTCTCCGGGGTACTGAGGAGGTTCCTCGGGGTGCCACTGGTTGGTGATTTCCTCCAGATCCCACTGATAAACAGACTGCCGATAAGGATCAAGTGGTGGCTCCGGCTCAGCCTCTGGAGCAGGTGTCATGCTCAAGTATGCATGAATGGCCTCCGGTAAAATGAGGTACGTGCCTGAAAATATGTTAAACAAAGAGGGCGCAGGCAAAGTAATAATCTCACAATAATTTTTTATCAAATATCATATTATACTTAAGGAGTTTCTTCTTATTTTTAACAATAAAGTCATGTGCTACCATAGTCTTATAATCTAGGAAAATAGGGGGCAACAACTTTTCCTCCTTCTCATAATGCCTAATAGGTATGTTAAAATGTGCAGCGAGGCGCGAAGCGAAGATGCCTCCAAAGATGGGATCCTTTGTACGGTTCAGATTTAACCGTTTAGCAACAATAGCGCCTAAACTGAAAGTAGTATCATGAAACAAGGCATGGCGCAACATAACAATATCAGGAGCACTAAGATTTCCATTGTTCCCACGACCAATTAAGCATCTACTAGCAAATATTGCGAAGTAACGTAGAACAGGAAAAATGTATGCTAGTGATTCTTGCATCGGAAACTTTCCTCGTTTCCCCTACACCAATACTAGCAAGAAAGTCTTTATATTCAGATTTGCGATGTTTACTAGCACTACCCAACTGCAGAAGTTTACAAGCAGTATTAAAATCCCCTAAATCCATGGTATAAGATTTATCATAAAGATCAAACAGGACCATGTGAGAATTGCGTGATGATGTAAATTTAAACCTTCTCACAAAGGAGTCAGTTAGGTAGTAATGTTGAGGGCAATTATCTGACACGAAGCCCTCGAGTTCAGCATTACGCACATACGCGTCAAATTCATCCTTAATTCCTGCTTGTACCATGAAATTTTCTGACGGCCATTCACAAGGCCGCACTTGAGCTTCTCTTGGTGGTTCATGGTCCGACTCACGTATTGCAGGCCTGGGTCCTTGCTTCCTTGAAGAACCACCTCGGTACATTTTCCTAAACATATTTCTTCCTTTGAAAAATTTCTGAAATTTTTAGTAACTCAAAATAAAAGTGAACCAAACTCAACAAAATTGATAGCAACTACTCCCACAAGTGCCTAGAGACTATATCATGCATCCGAAGGACCAAATAAATTTGACATGCAAGCTCAAGAACAGGGTCACCTAAGCGGCAAAAATTTGCAATGAATAAAGCACTAGAACAAAAACTAATTGGACCATTGGAGGAGTCACATACCGAAGAACAATCCCCCAAAGCAGTTTTGTGAGTGGAGCTTTGAGCAAGGAGATCGAAAATCGCAGCAAAACGAGCTAGAACACGAGTTTGAGCTGTGTGGTGATTTTTTCTGGAGGAAGACGAAGTGTGTGGGTGCTGGAATAAGTGGTGGGGGGCCACGTGGGGCCCACAAGGTAGGGGGGCATGCCCCCCCGGGGGGGGGGGGGGGCGCACCCTGGACCCTCGTGGCCAGGTGGTGGCTCCCCCTGATGTGTTCTCAGTGCCAGATATTCTTAAATATTCCAGAAAAAATCATATTTCATTTTCAGGGCATTCGGAGAACTTTTATTTTCGGGGTATTTTTTATTGCACACATAATTCAGAAAACTGATAGAAAATACTATTTTTGCTTTATTTAATCTAAATAACAGAAAGTAAAAGGAGGGTACAGAAGGTTGTGCTTTCTAACTTCATCCATCTCATGTTCATCAAAAGGAATCCACTAACAAGGTTGATCAAGTCTTGTTAACAAACTCATTCCGAATCGCATGAAACCAGATAATTTTCGAATAGCACTAGGTTACCTCAACAGGGATATGCGCATCCCCAACAATAAGAATATCATATTTCTTCTTGACAGTAGGAAGAGGAAATTCAAAACCTCCAACAGTAATCGTTGGAATTTTTCCAATAGAATTGATACTGTGGACTTGAGGTTGTTTCCTCGGGAAGTGTACCGTATGCTCATTACTATTAACATGAAAAGTGACGTTGCCTTTGTTACAATCAATAATAGCCCTTGCAGTATTCAAAAAGGTTCTACCAAGGATAATCGATATACTATCGTCCTCAGGAATATCAAGAATAACAAAGTCCGTTAGAATAGTAATGTATGCAACCACAACAGGCACATCCTCACAAATACCGATAGGTATAGCAGTTGATTTATCGGCCATTTGCAAAGATATTTCAGTAGGTGTCAACTTATTCAAATCAAGTCTACAATATAAAGAGAGAGGCATAACACTAACACCGGCTCGAGATCACATAAAGCAGTTTTAACATAGTTTCTTTTAATGGAGCATGGTATAGTTGGTACTCCTGGATCTCCAAGTTTCTTCGGTATTCCACCCTTAGAAGTATAATTAGCAAGCATGGTGGAAATTTCAGCTTCTGGTATCTTTCTTTTATTAGTAACAATATCTTTCATGTACTTAGCATACAGATTCATTTCAAGCATATCAGTCAAATGCATACGCAAAAAGATAGGTCTAATTATTTCAGCAAAGCGCTCAAAATCCTCATCATCCTTTTTCTTGGATGGTTTAGGAGGAAAAGGCATGGGTTTCTGAACCCATGGTTCTCTTTCTCTATCGTGCTTCCTAGCAACAAAGTCTCTCTTATCATAACGTTGATTCTTTGATTGGGGGTTATCAAGATCAACAACAGGTTCAATCTCTATATCATTGTAATTGCTAGGTTGAGCATCAACATGAACATCATCATTAACATTATCACTAGGTTCATGTTCATCACCAGATTGTGTTTCAGCATCAGAAATATAAATATCATTGGGATTCTCAGGTGTGTCAACAACAGGTTCACTAGAAGCATGCAAAGTCCTATCAATTTTCTTTTTCTTCCTCTTAGAAGGACTAGGTGCATCAACATTAGTTCTCTATGAATCTTGCTCAATTCTCTTAGGGTGGCCCTCAGGATACAAAGGTTCTTGAGTCATTTTACCCCCTCTAGTCATAAGTCTAACAACATTATCAATTTTCTTATTATTTAATTCATTGAGAAAATCATTTTGAGCTTTAATCACTTGTTCTACTTGAGTGGTAACCATAGAAGCATGTTTACTAATGAGTTTGAGTTCACCTTTAACTCTAGACATATAATCACTCAAGTGTTCAATCATATAAGCATTGCGTTTCAACTATCTACCAACATAAGCATTGAAGTTTTCTTGTTTAACAATAAAATTATCAAACTCATCTAAGCATTGGCTAGCAGACTTATAACGAGGAATATCACCTTCATTAAATCTATAAAGAGAATTTACCTTTACTACGTGTGTCGGGTTATCAAGACCATGTATTTCTTCAATAGGCGGTAAATTCTTAACATCTTCAGCTTTAATACCCTTTTCTTTCATAGATTTCTTTGCCTCTTACATATCTTCAGGACTGAGAAATAGAATACCCCTTTTCTTCGGAATTTGCTTAGGAGTTGGTTCAGGAGGTGTCCAATTATTTTCATTAGTCAACATATTATTCAATAGCAATTCAACTTGATCAACAGTTCTTTACCTGAAAACATAACCAGCACAACTATCCAGGTGGTCTCTGGAAGCATCGGTTAGTCCATTATAAAATATATCAAGTATTTCATTTTTCTTGAGAGGATGATCAGGCAAAGCATTAAGTAATTGGAGAAGCCTCCCCCAAGCTTGTGGGAGACTCTGTTCTTCAATTTGCACAAAATTATATATTTCCCTTAAAGCAGCTTGTTTCTTATGAGCGGGGAAATATTTAGCAGAGAAGTAATAAATCTTATCCTGGGGACTACGCACACAACCAGGATCAAGAGAATTAAACCATGTTTTAGCATCACCCTTTAATGAGAACAGAAATAATTTAAGGATATAGTAGTAGCGAGTTTTCTCATCATTAGTGAATAGGGTGGCTATATCATTTAATTTAGTAAGATGTGCCACAACAGTTTCAGATTCATAGCCATAAAAAGGATAAGATTCAACCAAAGTAATTATCTCAGGATCAACAAAGAAATCATAATCCTTATCAGTAATGCAGATAGGTGAAGTAGCAAAAGCAGGGCCATATTTCATTCTAGCATTCAAAGATTTTTCTTTCAGCTTAGCTAACAATTTCTTAAGATCATATCTAGCAAGAAAATATCTAGCAGTTTCTTCATCCATAACATAACCCTCAGGCACAATAGGTAATTCATATCTAGGAGGATAATCTTCATCATCACTTTCATCAATATTATCAGTTTCAATAATTTCATTCTCTCTAGCCCTAGCAAGTTGTTCATCAAGAAATTCTCCTAGTGGCACAGTATTATCAAGCATAGAAGTAGTTTCATCATAAGTATCATGCATAGCAGAAGTGGCATCATCAATAACATGCGACATATTAGAATTAATAGCAGAAGCAGGTTTAGGAGTCGCAAGTTTACTCAAAATAGAAGGAGAATCAAGTGCAGAGCTAGATGGCAGTTCCTTACCTCCCCTCGTAGTTGAGGGATAATTTTTGGTTTTCTCATCTTTCAAGTTCCTCATAGTGATCAACAGATATAAATCCCAAGTGACTCAAAGAATAGAGCTATGCTCCCCGGCAACGGCGCCAGAAAATAGTCTTGATAACCCACAAGTATAGGGGATCGCAACAGTTTTAGAGGGTAGAGTATTCAACCCAAATTTATTGATTCGACACAAGGGGAGCCAAAGAATATTCTCATGTATTAGCAGTTGAGTTGTCAATTCAACCACACCTGAAAGAATTAATATCTGCAGCAAAGTATTTAGTAGCAAAGTAGTATGGAAGTAATGGTAACAGTGGCAAAAGTAACAGTAGCAGTTTTGTAGTAATTGTAACAGTGGGAACGGAAAACTAACTAAGCGAAGATCAATATGTGAAAAGCTCGTAGGGAATGGATCAGTGATGGATAATTATGTCGGATGCGATTCTTCATGCAACAGTTATAACATAGGGTGATACAGAACTAGCTCTAATTCATCAATGTAATGTTGGCATATATTCCGAATATAGTCATGCGTGCTTATGGAAAAGAACTTGCATGACATCTTTTGTCCTACCCTCCCGTGGCAGTGGGGTCCTATTGGAAACTAAGGGATATTAAGGCCTCCTTTTAATAGAGTACCGGACCAAAGCATTAACACTTAGTGAATACATGAACTCCTCAAACTACGGTCATCACCAGGAGTGGTCCCGATTATTGTCACTTCGGGGTTACCGGATCATAACACATAGTATGTGACTAATGACTTGCAATATAGGATCAAGAACTCACATATATTCATGAAAACATAATAGGTTCAGATCTGAAATCATGGCACTCGGGCCCTAGTGACAAGCATTAAGCATAGCAAAGTCATAGCAACATCAATCTCAGAACATAATGGATACTAGGGATCAAACCCTAACAAAACTAACTCGATTACATGGTAAATATCACCCAACCCATCACCGTCCAGCAAGCCTACGATGGAATTACTCACGCACGGCGGTGAGCATCATGAAATTGGTGATGCAGGAAGGTTGATGATGACGACGGCGACGGATTCCACTCTCCGGAGCCCCGAATGGACTCCAGACCAGCCCTCCTGAGAGAGATTAGGGCTTGGCGGCGGCTCCGTATCGTAAGACACGATGAATCCTTCTCTCTAATTTTTTTCTCCTCGAACGTGAATATATAGAGTTGGAGTTGAGGTCGGTGGAGCACCAGGGGGCCCACGAGGCAGGGGCGCGCCCAGGGGGGCAGGCGCGCCCCCACCCTCGTGGACAGGGTGTGGGCCCCCTGGTATTTATTCTTTCGCTAGTATTTTTTATTAATTCCAAAAATATTCTCCGTGAAGTTTCAGGTCATTCCGAGAACTTTTATTTCTGCACAAAAATAACACCATGGCAATTCTGCTGAAAACATCGCCAGTCCGGGTTAGTTCCATTCAAATCATGCAAGTTAGAGTCCAAAACAAGGGCAAAAGTGTTTGGAAAAGTAGATACGATGGAGACGTATCAGTTCATCATGTGTGGGCACTGCGCAACGAACATTTTATTATCCAAAATCTGCTTGCTTTTCTTTAGCATGTTCCTCTTCCGTTCTTCTTTAATAAGTACTCTCTCCATTCCCAAATACAAGTCTTTGTATAGATTCCACCATGGACTACATACGGAGTAAAATGAGTGAATCTACACTCTAAAATGTATCTGTATACATCTGTATGTGATCCATAGTGGAAATCTCTACAAAGACTTATATTTTGGAACAGAGGGAGTATGATAGTAGTACAGTATGTTCCTTGTAGTGAAGATGAGCAGGGACATTTGTAGTGTAGAGGTCTATACGGTCGGTTGTGATGGACACTTTGAACTCTTCAGGCCTCTTTGATTCGTAGGATTTTGTAAACATAGGAATAGGAATTGTAGTGGCCTGCCCACTTGAATCCTATAAGATTAGCAAGGAAATGCGGGGAGCTGTGTCGCCTTTGAGAGTTACACGGATATTAACAGTACCACACCTTCAGTTGAAGAGAGTTGGTATCCGAAGCCTTTCTAGCCATACCGGCAATACTAGCACATATATTCCAGCAAGTTCCACTTTGCTGATGTTACTTGTGATGCTTACGGTTTTCCCGTTATATCTACACTATGATCTGCGTAGCTGCTTTATGTCGCACTAGCAGCAGTCCACTCTTGAAGCTAAACAACACACCAATCATAAGTCCAAAGCCTACTTCTTCAAATACGAATTGTGATATGATACTGATATTAGTTAACAGACACACATTTAATTGGTCAGGTAATGCTCCCACTTGATTTTCCAAATGCATGTGGCCATATATAGAGAGACAACATGGAATTGCATTTCTTTGGGCGGTGTGATTCATCATGAGTGGGCAACCAACACTTTATGCAATGAAGCAGAACCTCAAGAATATGCTTCCTCTTCTGTTCTTTAACATGTTACTCTTTTGTTATTCTATATTTAGTACGTACAGTATGTTCCTTGTCAGGAAGGGGATCAGGGACATCTGCAGTCAACAGCTGATAGAGCTGGCCTGTACGTGATCGATAGGCTTTCAATTAGTAGCGGCAATACAACACTGTAATTTCCAGCCAGTTCCACTTTCTCGATTTATATATCCTGGTTATGGTGTACCCCTTTTATGTAAACTACGATCTGCCTAGTTATTGTGTGCTCTTGTTATCATGGTTTGGCAATAAACTCTCTATACAGTATATTATGAACCTATCATCTGCCAACTATCCTTACTTCTGGAGCCTATTTTTTGTGTACTTGTGCCAGATTATATTAATGCACGCACCATATTACAGCACACATTGGCTCTCTCAGCAGAATCCAGTGATAGCACACAAGGGTTTATAGGGGCGCCCCTATATAAAATATCCTCTGCATTACAAAGATAATCTCACTACTATTTATGTTTTCATGCTTCTCAGATATTATACTTAATCACAGTGAATATCAGAATCCGCGCATCAGAAGAATATTGTGGAACACTGCAACGACTTACAAAATTGGCACCAAGGCATTGAGTGCCATTCTGGATGCAATGAAACTCATACGCTCTCCCACCTGTAGATTCTTGTTCAGAATATGATCCTAATGACTATTCTGACCTCGAGGAGTCAAAGGCAGATGGCCTGTCCTGTTCACCCATCAAGGTGCATGTTCTAATTTGGCAAGGTTTTATTGATTGCGCGTATCTTGCATAAGTTGTCTTGCATTTCTTCTACTTTGTAGCACCGCCATTTGCTTAGTTTACTCATCATATATGTCAAGATGCCATGCCCATCCATTATCAATACATATTCCATCTGTCATCATACCATGTTTTCCACTCAAATGTTGTTCTTGTGCATCAGACATCAGAAAGGAAGAGGGTGATTGCCGAACCTGAAGGAGCACCAGCAAAGTCCTTGAAAAACATGGTGGTGCCGGAGAAATCAGACAACACCCCACTTATATTAGCTCTACAACCAGTGACACAAAACGTAGGACCGATACCAGCAGACTATACCCATACTTCACTGGCCACACCACTAGCCCCACCACACAGTACCTGCACTCCAGCAAAAGGTATGCCGATTTCAGTTGCCATAGCACCAGCCGTACCACAGAAAAACCCCACTCCAGCAAAAAGTACAGCAAGTCCACCGGTCGAAGACCTATCCCAACTGCAGAGACGGCCAATTCCTGCAGATTGGAACCCCATTCCAGTTATTCCCAGTTTAAAAGACAATGCTTTCAATGTTGTTAGGGACTACGTGCATATATTCCCATCATGGGAAGATTATAGTGAAGACAAACACCATTTTCACATCTTCCTGTCCCACTTACGTGTAAGTGCTATTATTCATGGCGATTATTTTCCTATTTTCTGCTGATTGAACACATCAATGATATACATTACATTGTTGTAAGTAGGTGAGGGTCAATCTGGATATTCATGACGAGCAAAGCTTGCTTGCGCTTTTCCAGGAAGCATTGCAGCAATATCGATGTTACCTGAGGAAATCACACTTTGATGGCAAGTCTATAAAAGAATTTCCAGTGAAGTCTCCTGTGCTAAATTTAGAAGACATTGAATGGAAAAAACTTGTTATGCACCGGTCTCGTTCCCAGGATGAGGTACTGTCTATGATATCACATGACAATTTGAACGTCTACTTTTCCGCATGTGCCTTACAGATCTTTTTTGCAGGAAATCTGCTCAAAGAAGAATTCCGGTTTGAAAAGGACGACAGGATATCGCAAATATGCTGCTCGCTGCTTTGCTCTTGTTAGTACCCGTTGTCCTGTATCACTGTACTTGCATACATACCTAGTTCATTATGTGACAGCTTGCTTATCAATTGTTCGCTCCAAATTATCTGATCTGTATGAATGGTTACATTAGTGTAGAATATATCCAATGCCAATGAATTTTTTTAGCTCTACATTGTTCTTGTAAGTACATGTTGTCCTTTATCAGTGTACTTATATTGACAGCCAGTTGTACATGTATCATCACTCTGCAGCTTATTTTCCTTTGCCCTCCATTTTCTACACATCAGATCTATATTTACTCTTACCATAAGGTTGGATAACACCGATGGTACTGAAGAAGTTTAGCTCTGCATTGCTCTTGGCTGTACCTTTTGCCTATATCGCTGTACTTACATTTATAGCTACTTGGTTATGTAGCATCACTCTTCATCTTATCTTAAATATTCTCCATTTTTTCTTATATTATCACATCTATATTTACTCTTAACAAAATGTAGAATAAAGGCAATGCTTATGAAGAAGATTCTGTGGTAAACTTCTTGAATTGCCCCCCCATCAGCATGGAAAAACGCTTTATAGAGCATGTCTTCACCAATAATGTAAGTTTGTCCTTCTCAAGCCTTCAGACTTTGTTGTGTATATTTGGTTAGGCATGACTGCAACAGCTGTTTATTTTTGGTGTTTGCATCAAATTGCATGTTTAAAGTTTATTATGTAGTTCATAAATAAAAGTTTGTCCTTCTCAATTTAAGTTTTCAGTTGTACAACCAAGTTCCTTCTTCATACCATGTAAATTAGACTATACAGAGCAGGTGATCTTCTTTTGCACTGCATGTATGCTTCTATTTTTGATCCGTAATCCAGTGGTGTCGTGAACCTACCCACTACAGCACAATGTCATATTCTGCAATGTCTTAACTATGAACTATGTCATATCATTCTACTATTATTTAAACCATCTCTTTATTTGCCAATCTAAAAATGGGATAAATTGATAGCACACTAACCATTGATACTTATGAGTTCTTGATCTGTAATCTGGCGGTGTCGTGAAGCTGCCAACTCCTTCACAATGTCATTTCCTGCCATGCTTGACTTGAACAATACCATATTATGTTAATGCTATTTTAAACTGTGTCACTTTATTCGTCAGTAAGAAATGTGATGAATTGTCAGCACTCATACTTATATGTGCAAAACCTGTCATCTGTCTGCTTGTTTATCTTTCAAAGTGAGGAGGATATAAGTGTCAAACAAGCGCAGTCTCATTAGCTTGCTCAGCTACTTGCGCTGCAGCTCCTGAGCAGGGCTAACCTTTCTTGAACTCTATTGAAGTGCTGACGGTTTTGTATATTATTTTGTCGGCGTGTTTATTTGCACTAGTGGCGATCTTTGATGCCCAGTGTATGTAATCTGTTGTCTGCTTGTTCTTTATTATCATAGTGGAGAACTTTGATGCTCAGTGGATGTAATATGCCATAATTTCTTTATTGTATAGTCTAGATTTTTTCTTATTCACGATGCTGCAGTTATTTTACTGTATATATATATCCTGTCTTCGTAGTAAACCGGCCAAACCGTAAAATTGCAGTACATAATCGGGCCGTCATGCAAATCCCTATATGTATGATCCGCATCATGGGCCCAGTCATCTTGGTCCGTTAACAGGCCTAAATGTAAACTGGCCCACAAGTAGATTCGGGCCTTTAATAGGCCGAGTAAACCGCCGGCCCTATTTTCGCAAGAAAACCTAATGGGCTTTTAGGAGGCTGAAAAGTAGGTTGGTCCTGAAACGTGCCGAACAGCTCACGGGCCGGCAACAGGCCGAAATAGACCCCGGCCCATGATTGTGCCAATCACATCACGGGTCATTAACAGGCCAAAATTGTCTCGGTCCTTGTTTGGCCCAATCAGATTATCGGCTGTGAGCAGGCCAGATGCAAACCGGGCCGTAATTAGGCCCAACTATATGACGGGCTTTTAACAGGCCAAAATAAATATAGGGCTGAAATGTTAAACGGGCCTTTAACAGGCCGAAACTAATATCAGGCCTAATTACTAAATGGGCCTTTAGCAAGTGGGCCCAAAAGTATAGCGTCAAGTTGATGGGCCGAATCTGATATGGGCCATAATTTGGCCCAAAGCCTCTTAAAGGGTCGGATCTTATCTGGGCCGTAATTTGGCCCAGAACATGGTAGGCTTTTAACGGGCCTGATCTCATATGGGCCTTTATTAGGCCCGGAACATGGGAGGCTGTTAATGGACCGGATCAAATATGGGCCGGCATTTTGCCCAAAACATGGCAGCCTGTGAATGGGCCGGCCCACTAGTGTCCTCAAAATCTTGTGGGCCTTTAGCTGGGTCGTCCCATTATGGTCGGCAAAATCTTGTGGGCCTTTAGCTAGGCCGACCCATTATGGTCCACAAAATCTTGTGGGCCTTTAGCTGGGCCGGCCCATTATGTTCCGCAAAATCTTGTGGGCCTTTAGTTGGGCCGGCCCATTATGGTCCACAAAATGTGGGCTTTTAGTTGGGCCGGCCCATTTAACCTATATGGGCCTCTGTTGGGCCCTGCCACGTGTCGACATATCATAGGCATGTCTCCTCCAATGGACGGCGACATCTGGCCCACCGAGGAGCAGACACGTGTTTCCTTCGGCCAATGAGAATTTTACACGTGGAAAATCACCATTGGTCCGGGCTGTTAATGGGTTATCGGATCCAAAACCGGACCCGATAGCTTAACGGCGAGCCGTTATGGTGGATGCCATGTGTCGGTCACCCTTGACGAAAGGACTTCTATGATGCGCAATTTATCGTCATGGAAGTGGACACTTCCGTGATGATAATTTTGGTAATGTCATGGAACACTTCTACGACAGCACATGTATGACTATCTTGATTCTATCATAAAATCATCATGGATGTACATGCATGACAGAAAACGTGACCTACTGTGACAAACACGTATCATCACGGAAGTGTTTTTTTTGTAGTGAGAGGGTGACGCTTTTCGTGAAGGAGTGGTCTTTTCCATGTCATCGGTTGTCGCTTCTGGGGTCTCAAGCACCGGAGTGGTGACATGAGCTGGTGGAGTGCGGGGAATCACTTCATGCAGGGGGTGTTCGGGTGTTGCTCTTCCCAAAATTCATCTTGAGCAATTGGCGTCGTGGGACCGCCAATGCTTATGAGTTCACTGCTCGTAGGAGCAGGCGATGATATCGGTCTGGGCTCGAGCTGAGGAAGGACTTCATCATCTTCAACATGGTCTTCATGACCCATGTCTTCATCTGCGGTGGAGTCGGCAGTTGGAATCTCTTCACACTCTGGAGCCTCTGTGGGAGCATGCTCATGTACAACGAGACGGCACTCGCGATTGGTTGAGGCAGGAAGTGCAACAAAGATGGGTTCAACATTCAGCGGCTCTTGGGCAGCAGCACACTCTTTTCGTGTGGACTTTGAATCCTTTGTCTTCATCTTCTTTTGTGAGGGAGCAACATCAGAGGTGTCATGGAGCTTCCTCTTCCTGGCTTCATCCTCAGCTTGCCGTGTCTTCTTTTGCTCTAAAGCTGCTGAAGGGACCTTTGGCTTTGAGCCAGTCATACTGGCAGGGAAGACTATGGTTGGTCGGTACTGCCTTGGAGCTTCTAGTTCAGCTTCAGCAGACTTCTTCTTCTTCTTGGCAGAAAGCTTAGGGTCAATGCCAGGACATCCAAGTGCCTTTCTCTTCTCAGCCTCATTTTGAGCCTGGACACATTTCTCAGCGTAGTACTTCATGCAGTCACAGGAGCCTTTAGCTTCCTCACGCTTCTTGTTGAACTGGGCCTTGAGGTCAGTCATCATTTGTTTGAACTTTTGTACATCAGCCACACTGATCTTGGCCATATGCTTCTTGAACTGGGACTTCTCATAGTCAATCTTGTTTTTTAGCTCAACAATCTTCTGAGCTATGGCAAGTTCCTTGGCAATGCAGCCCTGAAATGTGACACTTATGTCGACAGACAGCTGCGGATCATCAATGTTGATGGTGGGATCTTCAAACCATTCATCAATGAAGTCATTGAGAATATCCGCATCAAACAGAGGTAAATCTTTGAAGATTTCAGCCTCCTTGCTCTTGATGAACATCTCCAGAGCATCATCTGCAAGATCTTCATCGCTTGACAGATCAGTTGTGTTTTCCTCATTGCGCAGAATGCTGGCAGGAGTAAAGGTCATGCCCAGAAATTTTCTTGGGCTTCTTGGTGTTCTTGGAGACACGAGATTGATCTTCAGACTACACACTGGTTTCAGGAGGTGTAGCTTTCAATGGCTTCACACATGAAGCTTTTGGAGCAACAGAGGGCTTGGAAGCTTTCGTTGAGTCTGAATGCTTTCTTGTTCTTAGCAGCAGACTCCTTTGCAAACATATAGTTTCACTTGAACAGATCATCATCACGACACCATCAAAGAGATGATGGGTCGGCATCGTCAGGCTGAGGTCCTCTGACCATGCAAGGATAGAAACCTTGAGCAGTGGCTTCAGGCTTCGTTTGAGGTGTAGTTTCTTGTAGAGAATGTCGCCCCATGAGTGCTTTATAGCATTTTTCTCAGCATATTCAGGAGTTACGAAGTGATACTTGAACCATTGCTCTGCCCAATATCTTTTGATCCATTGGATTCTAGACTTGCGCTATGTATAAGTTTCTTCTGGATCAGACTTGTACAGTTCATACATATCTGGAGGCAGATCCAAAGCAGTATTGCCATGATGTTGCCTGCCACCTTTCCTTGCAGATTTGTCAGTTGCCATTTGATTCAGACTGAAAGGCTTCACAACAGTGATTGGCTTCAAACGACTGGTCAGGCAGGAACTAGCTTCAGGAGATTCAATATGATGTTGTAAGAATTTTGCAAATGAATGCAGACTAGGAGAACCAAGGGATTCTCCCACGGACATATACCTATGACAGCATTAGAGATGCGAGGGAAGGGGAAGAGGTCATATGCATTCTCAGAAGATTTTGAAGATAAATCAGTTTGAAGACATTGACCTCATAGTGCGAAGACATTCACTTATTTGAAGTGAGTTGGTTCCAGATTTGTACGAATCAATGAATAAGTACAAGCGGGGAATCTAACTGGTTGGGGATGCATAAGTGAATATACTTGCAAGATATGAGATGCAAAAACAGAAAGATATAGATTTGGAGTTGTAGAAACCACTTTTGGTAGATGTTGACAGATTCAACGGATCAAACAAGCAGTAAAAAGTGAGTTTATTTACCGCACGATGAACTGCTAGACGAGGCGAAGAGGATGCCGAGCAGTCCAATCTCCCGTGCCATAACTTGGCAGCGAAAGACACCTACGGTGACGGTGGAGAAGATGAGGTCCGCGGCCGGCGAGAAGACGGCGTCGAAGAGGTCGCAGTAGCTAAGCGCTTCGTCTCCGGCGTCGACTGGGGCTAGCGGTGGCACTAGGGTTTGAGAGAGACGGCGAGGTGGCAGATGAGATAATGACCGCGCGGGTGAAGTATTTGTAAGGTGAAGGGGCTGTGTAGCGCAATTACGCAAGTGCCCCTGGCGGTTCAAATCTGATGGACACGTGGCATGCATGCAACTTATTGAGAGTTGAGCCGGGTTCCCACGCGCGCCTGGTTTGTCGGGTGGTCGCTCCGGCTTCTCCGGTGTTCAGGCAAAAGAGATAAGGCATTAAAAACAGTTTTAAATGTGTGTGTCTCTGTATCTTCAGCTGACAAGGACACAGTGAAGATATTCGACACGTGTCAACAGAATGGATATGAAGAGACAGAGCGAATTTGAGGAATAAGCATAGAAGAGGTTAGGGTCCGATCACATTCACTTAGTTCAGAAAATGGAAAAATATGAAGATATAGCTATAAGTGAATGCTATAGAGGACAGAACACACACACACACACACACACACACACACCTTTTGATCGAACTCTTTACCATTGTCGGCGGGGTTCAATTGACCTTTGGTTGGAATTGGCGTCATGTACCCTTTGTAGTCTTGCATTCCAAACTTCTTCAGGCAATCTTTGAGGTACTTCTCTTGTGATATGAAGATGCCATTTCTTTTGCTGATGGATTTGAAGACCAAGGAAGAACTTCAGCTCAACCATCATGGACATGTGATATTGCTCTTGCATCATATGCCCAAAATCATCACTGTATCTCTTATCAGTGCAGCCAAATATAATGTCATCCACATAGATTTGGCATACAAATAGTTCACCATCATATGTCTTCGTGAAGAGAGTAGGATCTAGAGAACCAGGTTTGAAGCCTTTGCTCTTCAGGAAGTCTTTGAGTGTGTCATACCAAGCGCGAGGTGCTTGTTTGAGGCCATACAGTGCCTTGTTGAGCTTGTAGACCATGTCTGGACGCTTTGGATCTTCAAAACCAAGGGGTTGTGCAACATACACTTCTTCAATTTTTCCGTTGAGGAAGGCACTCTTTACATCCATTTGGTACAGAAGAATGTTGTTGTGGTTGGCATAGGCTAGCAGTATGCGAATGGCTTCAAGCCTATCCACATGAGCAAAGGTTTCGTCAAAGTCAATTCCTTCCACTTGTGTGTAACCTTGGGCAATGAGACGAGCCTTGTTTCTGACTACTTGACCATGCTCATCTTGTTTGTTGCGATGGATCCATTTGGTGCCGATGATGTTGTGCTTGAAAGGATCAGGACGCTTGAATAGCTCCCATACATTATTCAGCTCAAACTGTTGAAGCTCTTCTTGCATAGCTTGAATCCATTCAGGTTCCATGAAGGCTTCATCAACTTCCTTGGGTTCAGATATAGAGACAAATGCAAAGTGCCCACAGAAGTTTGCTAGCTGTGTTGCTCTTGAACGAGTGAGTGGACCAGGTGCATTGGTAATATCAATTATCTTCTCAATCTGGTCTTCATTTACAACACGAGGATGAACCGGACAAAGATTTTGCCCTTGCTGATCATTGTCTTCATCTTCAGCATTGGTTTCAGGCTGAGCATGGTCTTCATACAAATTAGGTGCAGCAATGATGATTTCCTCTTCAGCCTGTTCCTCGTGAAGGAAATATGCCCTAGAGGCAATAATAAAGTTGTTATTTTGTATTTCCTTATATCATGATAAATGTTTATTATTCATGCTAGAATTGTATTAACCGGAAACTTGATACATGTGTGGATACATAGACAAAACACCGTGTCCATAGTAAGCCTCTACTAGACTAGCTCGTTAATCAAAGATGGTTAAGTTTCCTAACCATAGACATGTGTTGTCATTTGATGAACGGGATCACATCATTAGGAGAATGATGTGATGGACAAGACCCATCCGTTAGCTTAGCATAATGATCGTTAAGTTTTATTGCTATTGCTATCTACATGACTTATACATATTCCTTTGACTATGAGATTATGCAACTCCTGAATACCGGAGGAATACCTTGTGTGCTATCAAATGTCACAACGTAACTGGGTGATTATAAAGATGCTCTACAGGTATCTCCGAAGGTGTTTGTTGGGTTGGCATAGATCGAGATTAGGATTTGTCACTCCGAGTATCGGAGAGGTATCTCTGGGCCCTCTCGGTAATGCACATCATGGTAAGCCATGCAAGCAATGTGATTAATGAGTTATTTGTGAGATGATGCATTACGGAACAAGTAAAGAGACTTGCCGGTAACGAGATTGAACTAGTTATGAAGATACCGACGATCGAATCTCGGGCAAGTAACATACCGATGACAACAGGAATAACGTATGTTGCCATTACGGTTTGACCGATAAAGATCTTTGTAGAATATGTAGGAACCAATATGAGCATCCAGGTTCCGCTATTGGTTATTGACCGGAGAGGTGTCTCGGTCATGTCTACATAGTTCTCGAACCCGTAGAGTCCGCACGCTTAACGTTCGATGACGATTTTGCATTATATGAGTTATGTGATTTGGTGACTGAATGTTGTTTGGAGTCCCAGATGAGATCACGGACATGACGAGGAGTCTCTAAATGGTCGAGAGGTAAAGATTAATATATAGGACGATAGTATTCGAACACCGGAAGTGTTCTGGGGTTACCGGGTACGTATCGGGTCACCGGAAGGGGTTCCGGGCAACCCCCGACAAGCTATATGGGCCTAATGGGCCAAGAGGGGAAACACACCAGCCACAAAGGGGCTGGTGCGCCCCCCATATGGGCTGGCCAAATTGGAGAAGGAAAGGGGAAGAAGGAAAGGAAAAAGGGAATAGGATTCCCCCTTCCCCCTCTTCCCTTCCTACTCCGAATAGGAATAGGAAAGGGGGGAGTCCGAATTGGGAGGACCCCAAGTAGGATTCCTCCTACTTGGGGCGCTCCCTTGGCTGCCTCTCCTCCCCTCCAACCTATATATATGTGGGGGGGCACCGCTAGAACACACAACAAACATTGTTAGCCGTGTGTGGCGCCCCCCTGAAAGGATCGAGAAGAGGTGTCTAGAGGGGGGGGGGGGTGATTAGACCCTCAACAAAGAAAAGTAGCATTTTTTAATTTCTTCAAGTTAAGGTGGAGTTTTAGCACAATTTTAAACATTCACAATACATTTCAAGCAAGCATGACAAGAGTATATGAGCAGCGAAAAGTAAAGCATGCAAGTTGCAAGAATGTAAAGGGATGGGATTGGAGTATGCAAACGCAATTGGAGACACGGAGATTTTTGGCGTGGTTCTGATAGGTGGTGCTATCGCACATCCAATTTGATGGAGTCTTCAACCCATGAAGGGTAACGGTTGCGCGAGTCCACGGAGGGCTCCACCCATGAAGGGTCCACGAAGAAGCAACCTTGTCTATCCCACCATGGCCATCGCCCACGAAGGACTTGCCTCACTTGGGTAGATCTTCACGAAGTAGGCGATCTCCTTGCCCTTACAAACTCCTTGGTTCAACTCCACAATCTTGTCGGAGGCTCCCAAGTGACACCTAACCAATCTAGGAGACACCACTCTCCAAAAGGTAATAGATGGTGTGTTGATGATGAACTCCTTGCTCTTGTGCTTCAAATGATAGTCTCCCCAACACTCAACTCTCTCTCACAGATTTGGATTTGGTGGAAAGCAACTTGGGGAAGGCTAGAGATCAAGATTCTTGTGGTTGGATTGGAATATCTTGGTCTCAACACATGAGTAGGTGGTTCTCTCTCAGAAAATGAATGTTGGAAGTGTAGGCGCGTTCTGATGGCTCTCTCCATGAATGAAGGATGGGTGGAGGGTATAGCCTCCACATAAAATCTAGCCGTTACACACAATTTACCAAACTCGGTGGGACCGAATTGAGGAACTCGCTCAGACCGATTTGATTCAAAATGTGAACATTAGAATTCTCGGTGGGACCGATGTGCTATGGTTAGGGTAAAACCTCAACTCGGTTTGACCGATTACACAAACTCGGTGAGACCGATTTTGGTAATAAGCAAAACAGAGAGTTGGTCAAGCAAACTCGGTGGGACCGATTACATATTCCGGTGGGACCGAAATAATTGCAACAGGCAACAGAGAGTTGCAAGCCCATCTCGGTGAGGCCGAGATCCCATCGGTGAGACCGAACTGATTAGGGTTTCTGGTAGTGGCTATGTCAAGTGAACTCCGTGGCGTGGGATAGATCAAATCGGCGAGGCCGAGTTTGACTTTAGGTTTGGTACATATGTGGAAATGAGAAAGTGGTTGAGGGCTTTGGAGCATATCACTAAGCACTTTGAGCAAGCAAGCCATTAAGCAACACCTCATCCCCTTTTAATAGTATTGGCTTTTCCTATGGAGTCAATGTGATCTTGGATCACTAAAATGAAAATGTAGAGCCTTGAGCTTTTGCCAATCTTTGTCCTTAGCTTCTGGAAGGGGTTCCACATCCTCTTGTCCATGCTACTCCACTGTTGAACTCATCTGAAATATACTAGATGAAAATATCAGTCCAACAAGAGATATGTTGACATTAATTACCAAAATCACCCAGGGAGCACCTGTGCTTTCAATCTCCCCCTTTTTGGTAATTGATGACAACATACATCAAAGCTTTAGATAAAGATATGAAGAATAATAAGTAAAGCTTTGGAAAGACATGTAACATGCATAGGCTCCCCCTACATGTATGCAATCATGTAAATATGGAATATAAGATCTTGTGAATGCATAAGCATGACAGAGCAAGCAATGAGTTACATGTATCTTGGCTATATGCATCAGAGCAAATGATGTAGATACAGGAAATATACCTTCATGTTCATGAGTCCTTCTTGCAAACAATATGTACATCAAGAAGAGATCATCATGCACATGAGTGTGATGCATATACTTACCTTGTGGTCTTTAGCTGGCTTTGGAGGATATGAACCTAAGTAAACAAGATTAGATAACACAGAAACATCTACTAAACAGAGCAAACGGCAAACCACAAGAGTACCAAAATTGGGATGACATGTAGAGAGTGAGTACTAGGTACTCTATTGGATATAGACATGTCCCCAAAGAGTAAAGATATGCAATGAATTCGAATATTTCCTTCCCTTAGATGTCTTTCTCCCCCTGAATCTTATATGGGATATTGGGAGAAGGTAGGGACAATAAAATCAGAGCAAAACAGGAAAAAAACAGAACAAAAACAATCATAACACATACTAACATGTCTTTCCCCTCTTAAAGACATGTGACTTCTCTCCTCTTGAATACCAAGCATCTGGGGGTCTCTCTCCTTTGATGTGATAAAGCATTCTCCCCCTTTGATGTGATTAAGCTTTGATGTGATCTCTCTCCCCTTTGACATCAATTTCCAAGAAGGGATCTTCTGGATTGTGAGTCGAATAGGTTTGGTCCTTGAGTCACATGGCAAAGCAGCATGTAGAATGTGATGCAGGTAGAGGACAAGAATCATGGAGTGGAGCTGGAACAAATATGAAGGATGCAAATGGCAAAGTGACTTCTCAGCATTGAAATCATAACACCGAGTTGCTTTCTTCGGTGGCACCGAAATGGTTCGGTTTGACCGAAAGAGACAAACCGGTGTGTCCGAGTTCAACACAGAGAGAACATTTGTCGTCTCAGCTCACTAGGCAAATAAGATCTCACAAAGATGTGCAAGGAATTTACTGAAGGATTTGCAATGAATTTGATGCAGGGAATGTAGAACATAACAGAAAAAACAAAAACAAATCTAGATGAAGTTTGTTTTTTGAAAAAAGAAGAGAAACAAATATGCAGGAGACAAATGCAAGAACTCAGAAAAACACTAGAGAACTTCATCTAGAATTGGTTGGCGACAAAGTCACCTATGTTAGAGTATATTGGCTGAGGAGTCAAGTGAGATCACTTGATCGTAGGTCATACTCATCGTTTAAGCTCAAAATGGGGTTGCCATTTTTCGTTTAAGCATTTTGATGTATTCGCATCTTCTTGAGCTGCTTTGACCCATGACTTGGGGTAGAGCTTCTCTAAGATGGAATAACATACCTTGGGTGATGGTGTTGATCTTGATCATGTAGTTGAACTTGTGTGGGATGCTCAAGTTTGATGTAGCTCATCAAGAGTTGGGAACACCACTTGTAGTTTGAGTTCATCTACCTACATGGGTTAGTTTTGCAAGGAAGAGCACTTGTGTATCCAAAATGACAATCATGAAAGTTTGATATCAAATGAAATTGTCAAAGGATATGTTGAAAGGATCCATGCTTCCTTGTCTTCAACCACCATATTGTAGAGACTTCATGATGTAGAGATTGCTCAAGATGTGAGTGATTTGCAATCTCATATATTTAGATTCATCCAAGTACCTACAAGGGTTAGATAGCATGCAAGGGTGCAAATATATCCAAGTTATATGATCATCATCATAAGAGAAATATCAAGGATTAGTCAAAGGCTCATGCCTTGCTTGTATCCAAATGGAGTTCCTACTCCAAGTTTGAAGCATCAATGATGTTCAATTCACCTCTCAAACTACAAAATACTTTCTCATCAAGTTGTTTGGTGAATATATCCACCAATTGCTTATCGATACGAACGTGCTTAAGATAAATGTGCCCTTTAGCAACATGATCTCGAATGAAATGATGACGAACTTCAATATGATTAGTTCGAGAGTGTTGCACGGGATTATGAGCAATCTTAATAGCACTCTCATTGTCACAAAGCAATGGAACATGTTTCACATAGATCCCATAATCTTTAAGAGTTTGGGTCATCCAAAGTAATTGAGCACAACATGAACCGGCGGCAATGTATTCCGCTTCAGTGGTGGATAAGGATACCGAGTTTTGTTTCTTGGAAGACCAAGACATAAGAGATCTACCAAGAAATTGACAAGTACCCGAAGTGGACTTTCTATCAACCTTGTCACCAGCATAGTATGAGTCGGAGTAGCCAACAAGATCAAAAGAGGACCTCTTAGGATACCAAATGCCAAAGTTTGGTGTATGAATTAAGTATCTCACTATCCTTTTCACAGCCTTAAGATGACATTCTTTGGGGGCCGCTTGATATCATACATACATGCACACACTTAGCATAATATCGGGACGGGAGGCACATAGATATAACAATGAACCAATGATAGAGCGGTAAACCTTTTGGTCAACCAGTTTGCCATCCTTAGTCAAGTCAAGATGTCCGCTAGTAGGTATGGGTGTTTTCATACCTTTGCTTTCTTGCATGTTGAACTTCTTGAATAAGTCCTTGGTATAATTTGTTTGAGAGACAATGGTACCCTCCTTAGTTTGCTTGATTTACAACCCAAGAAAGAACTTGAGTTCACTCATCATAGACATCTCAAACTTCTCCGACTTTAGCTTTCCAAACTTTTCACTAAAATGAGGGTTAGTTGAACCAAGTATGATATCATCAACATAAATTTGGCACACAAATAATTCACCATTAACCCTTTTAGTAAAAAGAGTATAATCTATCTTTCCAATCTCAAAGCCTTTTTCAATAAGGAACTTGGTCAAGCATTTATACCACGCTTTAGGAGCTTGTTTAAGACCATAAAGAGCTTTGTGAAGTTTGTAAACATGGTCGGGTTTCTTAGGATTAACAAACCCGGGAGGTTGTTTAACATAAACTTCCTCCTCAATTTCACCATTTAGAAAAGCACTTTTAATGTCCATTTGGTACAAGGTGATATCATGGTGATTAGCATAGGCAAGTAAGATGCGGATGGACTCAAGTCTAGCAACGGGGGCATATGTCTCACCATAGTCCATACCTTTGACATGAGTGTAACCTTGGGCGAGGAGACGTGCTTTGTTGCGAATGACTTGTCCATCTTCGTCTTGCTTGTTGCGAAACACCCATTTGGTATGGATGATGTTGTGGTTGTTGTCGGGCTTCTCGACCAATGTCCACACTTGGTTCCTCTTAAAGTTGTGTAGCTCTTCATGCATGGCATTTATCCAATCCAGATCTTCTAATGCTTCTTCAACCTTCATAGGTTCATTGCTAGAGATGAATGAATAATGTTCACAAAAATTAGCCAAATGAGTTTTAGAGCGAGTGATTCTCCCGGTTTGGATATCATTGAAGATTTGTTCGACGGGATGGTCTCATGAAACTCTTGCTCGAACTCGTGAGAGCTTTTGTTTGGGTCGGGGTGGAACATCTTCTTCATCATCTTGTTCTTCTTCTTGGCCTTCTTCATTGTTGACGTTGTTGTTATCCTGTCGAGGTGGAGAAGAAGGTTGATGAGGTTCATCTTGGTGTACTTCCTTGTTCTCTTCATCTTGGTGTGTCCCACTTGTGGATGCTTCCATGTCAACTCTTGGTTCACCTTGTCGTGAGGTGGAAGACTCCACTTGGACAGATGAGGTACTCTCCTTTACCTTCGTTGGACGAATCTTGCCAATAGACAAGTCTTGGATTGCTTCCAAAGGTGTCGGCGTTCTGGGAACGGGGGTCCCCAGACTTGCCTGCCTGCGGCCCATGGCGTGGCTCCACCAACGGCCTGGTACGGCCCATCTTCATCAACAACCACTCAAGACCCTCGTGAGGGGCCAAGCCTCACGAGGCAGACAACGCCAAGACCTCCTGAGCGGCAGCCTCACTAGGCTGGCTCTCGAGGAGGGGAGATATCTATGCAAGGGGCACCTCTCGAGGTGCGCGTGATGTGAGCCATGACGATCAAGGCCAGGCGGGCGCCAGCGGGCGCAGAGTACCAGTTGCCTCTTTGGTGCTAAAGGGGCAAGCGCAGGCGAGGAGTCTCGAGGCATCAGGCAAATGTTTCCATATCGGTGCAACAAGACCAAGACCAGCAGGACGACAGGACGGAGGTCACCACGGAGCCCACAACGGCGTCACCACCAGAGCCTTTGGCAGGCGAAGACTACCTTTTGTCAGGATAACTTGTACTAGTTGTCTCCCTTCAAAATTGGCCGTTGTGGGATCCCTTCCCGCCTAACATTTGGGAAGAGGACCAGGGCCTCCATAAATAGGACTAGCCACCATCGTAGGAGGCAACTCATCTGGAGACGGATCATTCAGATCTACCTCACACACACAAGCTCCTCGAGCTCAAGAACACGTCTCCTCAAGAGGCTGTTCATCCCTTGTACTTGTTCATCCCAAGCCTACAAGGCAATCCACCACACCACACTGGAGTAGGGTATTACACCGCAACAATGGCCCGAACTAGTATAAACCCTTCTGTCTCTTGTTCTTTGGGTTCGGCGAGCTAGGCCTTGAGATCGTTGTGCGAGTGAGCTAGGGAGAGAGAGAGATCTTCGTGCGCACCCCAGTGTTCGAACCTCAAGGGTTTGCCGGAACCCACAATCTGACATTTGGCGCGCCAGGTAGGGGTGCGCTGAAGCCTTTCTTCCGTCGATCCACGCTCCCGCTGCTTCACCGTGTCCATGGCCGACGCTCGCCGAGCTCGCGCTGAGCGCCGGGCCGCCCTCACCGCCCGTGTCGCTCAGACGGCGCCCGTTGGCGGACCTCCCCGCCGTTCTCCATCACCCACCTCCAATGCCACCACCAGCCCGACGAGAAACGAGTAGCAAGCTTCGCTGCTGCACCCCTCCGTGCGGCGGGACGAACGCACCGCCACCCTGTCGCTGACTCCGGCCGGCTCGTTGTCTCACGCTCGTCGCGCGCCCACGGACGCGCAGGCCGTGCTGCTCATGGCACGCAAGCTCCCGCGTTACTGCCCGGTCGATGACCTCTACGAGGACTGGCTGGACCGCATCGCCGAGCTCGTCAGTGCCGCTGGGGGCTCTCCTGTACCATCTCTCTCGCTGCCTCGCCCTCCTCCAGCTGCGGGTGACGTAGCTCATGGAGTGCCTCCACCACCTCCGCATCAAGACGGGGCCCTCGCACCAATACGCTCGGTCCCATGGCGTGACCCGCCACGCTGGGCGCCCGCGCACGAAGAAAGAAGCTGCTAAGAAGTCCCTCGGCCGCAAGAAAACGCTCCTGCGCTCCCGGCACCACTACGTCGAGACCGCGTGCCGCTGGCGGTGGCGGCGCAAGGACATCAAGATCAGGCTCTGCCTCCACGGCGGGCTCTGGTGACCACAACAGGCTGCCGTGCCTTCACCCCCGAACTGCGCAGCGTCATCTGGCCCAGCAAGTTCAAACCAGACCTGCCTCCGCTCTACGAAGGCACCCCGACCCCACGGAGTTCCTGCAGCTCTACGAGCCGAGCATCGAGGCGGCCAATGGTGACGAGAAGGTCATGGTGAACTGGTTTCCCATGGCCCTCAAAGATGGCGCGCGCTCGTGGCTCCTGAACTTGCCTGCGGGATCGATCTCCTCCTAGGGCAAGATGTGCGAGCGCTTTGTCGCCAACTTCCAGGGCACTCGCGACCGCCGGCCGGCCGCGGGTGACCTGCGGTGCATCAAGCAGCAGCCAGGGGAAACTCTACAGAAGTACATCCAGCACTTGAACATCGTTCGCCTCAAGATTCCCTAGGTGACAGACGAGGCTATCATCTTGGCGTTCTCCAATGGTGTCCGTGACGTCAAGATGAAGGAGGAGCTCGCCATCCACGAGGAACTATGCACAACCCTGGAGATGTTCAACATGGCGACCAAGTGTGCAAGAGCTGAGGAGGGGCACCTCTCCCTCCTCAAGCTCCCTGCTGCCGACCCAGAAGAGAAGAAAGCCAAGGCCAAGGACGTGAAGCGCAAGGGAGTAGCCGTGATCGCGGCTGAGCCGGATACGAAACGTGGCCGAGACCACCCCGAGTCGTCCAAGAGCAGCCGTCCATTCCGCGCCTTCCACAACGTACACAGCCACAACACCAACGACTGTCAAGAGCTCAGGGCCATTCGTGATGGATGCTTCGGTCGATGCCCCGAGTGCAACGACCGGGGCTACGGCCGAGGGGGAGGATGAAGTGGAGGACGCTGGGACGACCGCGGCCCTCGCCAGGAGTGGCGCGACCGGCCTCGTGAGGACCGCTGGCAGGACCAGCCTCATGAGGGCGCCTGGAGGGAGCAGCCTCATGAGGACCGCCCTCAGGGCAATGCCGGCCTCCCTTCGCTGCCGCCGCCACCAAGGAGGAACGATGACCATCATCCGGACGAGGGGGCTGGGGGCTTCCAGGAGCCTCGTGCCATCGCCTGTATCTTGGGTGGTGCTCAAGCCCCAGCCTCTCAGCGTATCTTCAAGCAGTTTGCTTGTGAGGTGAACGCGGCCCTTCCCAGGCTCGAGGCCACGCGCCCGCTCAGGTGGTCCAAGTGCGCCATCACCCTCATCTCGTCAGACCAGCTCAAGTGTGCGGCAACTGCTGGCGCCGTCTCGATGCTCTGCTCACCCGTCATTGATACGTCTCCAACGTATCTATAATTTTTGATTGTTCCATGCTATATTATATTCTGTTTTGGACATTATTGGGCTTTATTATACACTTTTATATTATTTTTGGGACTAACCTATTAACAGGAGGCCCAGCCCAGAATTGCTGTTTTTTGCCTATTTCAGAGTTTCGCAGAAAAAGAATATCAAACGGAGTCCAAACGGAATGAAACCTTCGGGAACGTGATTTTCGGAACGAACGTGATCCAGAGGACTTGGACCCTACGTCAAGACATCAACCAGGAGGGCACGAGGTAGGGGGCGCGCCTACCCCCCTGGGCGCGCCCTCCACCCTCGTGGGCCCCCTGTTGCTCCACCGACGTAGTCCTTCCTCCTATATATACCTAGGTACCCCCAAACTACCAGATACGGAGCCAAAAACATAATTCCATCGCCGCAACCTTCTGTACCCGTGAGATCCCATCTTGGGGCCTGTTCTGGAGCTCCGCCGGAGGGGGCATCGATCACGGAGGGCTTCTACATCAACACCATAGCCTCTCCGATGATGTGTGAGTAGTTTACCTCAGACCTTCGGGTCCATAGTTATTAGCTAGATGCCTTCTTCTCTCTTTTTGGATATCAATACAATGTTCTCCCCCTCTCTTGTGGAGATCTATTCGATGTAATCTTCTTTTGCGGTGTGTTTGTTGAGACCGATGAATTGTGGGTTTATGATCAAGTTTATCTATTAACAATATTTGAATCTTCTCTGAATTCTTTTATGTGTGATTGGTTATCCTTGCAAGTCTCTTCGAATTATCAGTTTGGTTTGGCCTACTAGATTGATCTTTCTTGCAATGGGAGAAGTGCTTAGCTTTGGGTTCAATCTTGCGGTGTCCTTTCCCTGTGACAGTAGGGGCAGCAAGGCACATATTGTATTGTTGCCATCGAGGATAACAAGATGGGGTTTATATCATATTGCATGAGTTTATCCCTCTACATCACGTCATCTTACTTAAAGCATTACTCTGTTCTTCTGAACTTAATATTCTAGATGCATGCTGGATAGCGGTCGATGTGTGGAGTAATAGTAGTAGATGCAGGAAGGAGTCGGTCTACTTGTCTCGGACGTGATGCCTATATAGATGATCATACCTAGATATTCTCCTAACTATGCTCAATTCTGTCAATTGCTCAACAGTAATTTGTTCACCCACCGTAATACTTATGCCCTCGAGAGAAGCCACTAGTGAAACCTATGGCCCCCGGGTCTATTTTCCATCATATTAATCTCCCGACAACAAGAGATATCTGGCGTCGTTTTTATTTTGCTTTCTTTTACTTTGCATCTTTATCATAAAAATACCAAAAATCTTATCTTATCATATCTATCAGATCTCACTCTCGTAAGTGACTGTGAAGGGATTGACAACCCCTTTATTGCGTTGGTTGCGAGGATTTATTTGTTTGTGTAGGTGCGAGGGACTCGTGCGTGGCCTCCTATAGGATTGATACCTTGGTTCTCAAAAACTGAGGGAAATACTTACGCTACTTTGCTGCATCACCCTTTCCTCTTCAAGGGAAAACCAACGCAGTGCTCAAGAGGTAGCAAGAAGGATTTCTGGCTCCGTTGCTGGGGAGTCTACGCAAAAGTCAACATACCAAGTACCCATCACAAACCCTTATCTCCCGCATTACATTATTTGCCATTTGCCTCTCGTTTTCCTCTCCCCAACTTCACCCTTGCCATTTTATTTGCCCTCTCTTTTCCGTTCGCCTCTTTTTCGTTTGCTTGTGTTGCCATGTGCCTTCGATGTGCTTGCATCTTCGCTTGCTAAAAATCTATTGATATGGATCCTCATCCCCTTGCTAATCTTTTTAAGATATCCAATTGTGATGAACCAATTTCTAGTGATTTGAGTGCACTAGATTACCTTTATGAGGTTTTGCTTGAAATTTGTAAATCTGAAAATTGTGATGAAGAAATTTGTGAAGAGATTCACGATAACTCCTTGAATAAAAAGCATGATTGCAATGATTTTACTATAAATTCTGTTGATGTCAATCGTGCTAATAATATGCAAAACCCTAAGCTTGGGGATGCTAGTTTTGCTATGTCTATTACTTGTTGCAATGATCATGATTGGGGTGATTCTTCTTATGATCTTGAAAAATTATTTAAGCCCCATGATGAATATGAGATTGATAATAATGTTTGCAATAATATTGAAAGTGGGTTTGGAAGAGTGTCAACTTTAGATCCCACATATTTGGATAATGTTCAATCTTATGAAGTTTTTGATAAAAGTGGGTTTGGAGAGGTCATGACTTTAGTTTATGTTAATCCCACTATTTTGGAAGAGTGTCAACTTTGCATACATGTGGATCGTGTTAAGAATATGTTTTGTGATAGCTATATTGTTGAACTTTCTTATGATCCTACATGTAATTATTATGAGAGAGGAAAATATGGTTGTATAAATTTTCATGTTACTAAATTACCTCTCATTATGTTGAGATTGCTATTGTTTCTTTCCGCTTCCTCGCATATGCTAGTTTTTGCTTGCCTTGCAAATTTGTTTGCTTATAATATGCCTATGCATAGGAAGTATGTTAGACTTAGATGTGTTTGTCATGTGTTTTACGATGCTCTCTTTGCGCTCCAGTTCTTGTCTTTCATGTGAGCATCATTAAAATTATCATTGCCTAGCTAAAAGGCTTTAAAGAAAAGCGCTTGTTGGGAGACAACCCAATATTTTTCCTTGCTGTTATTCAATAAATATGTGATCTAGCCTCTGGTTAGATTTGTTTTTATATTTTAATTAGTGTTTGGGCCAAGTTAAACCTATAGGATCTTCTTGGATGATAGTTATTTGATCTTGCTGAAAATTGCAGAAACTTTCTGTTCACGAAAATAATTGTTAAAAATCACCAGAATGTGATAAAATATTGATTCAAATTGCTGATGATCTATAATTTTTTTGTCTAGGTCGTCCTATTTTGGCTGATTTTTTTGGAGTTCCAGAAGTTTGCGTTAGTTACAGATTACTACAGACTGTTCTGTTTTTGACAGATTCTGTTTTTCGTGTGTTGTTTGCTTATTTTGATGAATCTATGGCTAGTAAAATAGTTTATAAACCATAGAGAAGTTGGAATAAATTATGTTTAACACCAATATAAATAAAGAATGAGTACATTACAGTACCTTGAAGTGGTCTTTTGTTTTCTTTCGCTAACGGAGCTCACGAGATTTTCTGTTAAGTTTTGTGTTGTGAAGTTTTCAAGTTTTGGGTGAAAGATTTGATGGATTATGGAACAAGGAGTGGCAATAGCCTAAGATTGGGGATGCCCATGGCACCCCCAAGATAATCTAAGGACACCTAAAAGCCAAAGCTTGGGGATGCCCCGGAAGGCATCCCCTCTTTCGTCTACTTCCATCGGTAACTTTACTTGGAGCTATATTTTTATTCACCACATGATATGTGTTTTGTTTGGAGCGTCTTATATTATTTGAGTCTTCATTTGTTAGTTTACCACAATCATCGTTGCTGTACACACCTTTTGAGAGAGTCACACTTGATTCGGAATTTATTAGAATACTCTATGTGCTTCACTTATATCTTTTGAGTTATATAGTTTTTGCTCTAGTGCTTCACTTATATCTTTTAGAGCACGGTGGTGATTTTGTTTTATAGAAACTATTGTTCTCTCATGCTTCACTTAGATTATTTTGAGAGTCCTACAAAACAGCATGGTAGTTTGCTTTAACAATAATAGGCATACAAGATTAGTAAAAGAAAAATTCTTATGAGTGTGTTGAATACTATGAGAAGTTTGATGCTTGATAATTGTTTTGAGATATGAAGATGGTGATATTAGTGTCATGCTAGTTGAGTAGTTTTGAATTTGATAAATACTTGTGTTAAAGTTTGTGAATCCCGTAGCATGCACGTATGGTGAACCGTTATGTGATGAAGTCGGAGCATGATTTATTTATGGGATAATTGATTTTATGCCCCTAGTTGGGTCACACTCGGCAGGTTTACCCCTAGTTTTCGAAAACACTTGTTCCTGCCCAAACCACTTTGCTCCTCTTATTCTTTTGCCCTTTGACCGTTTGAACTTTCACTTTGAAAACTTCATAAAAAATTCATACTAACTCAGAAAAATTCAAATAAGATATCAAAATGTTTAGAAAAGCATCACCTATATGTGCATGTCATTTGCATTCATGAAAAAAGTGTTGGCCAGTCCCCATTTCAGTTTTAGCTCATATCATCTTAGCATGAACAGTAAAATCTAAAAAAGTTTGGTGGCAAACTTTGACCAATGTTTTGAGTGCTTGCCAAGTTTCATAAGGGAATGACGTTCGTGGAAGTCGTGGCAAAAAAACAAAAATCAATGCTCCAAAATTTCATTTTCTTACCACGACTTCCACGAATGCTATTCCCTTATGAAACTTGGAAAGCACTCAAAACACCGGTCAAATTTTGCCACCAATTTTTTTTAGAATTTTTAGAATTTTTTTAGATTTTATTGTTCATGCTAAGATGATATGAGCTAAAACTGAGATGGGGACTGGCCAACACTTTTTTCATGAATGCAAATGACATGCACATATAGGTGATGCTTTTCTGAACATTTTGATATCTTATTTGAATTTTTCTGAGTTAGTATGAATTTTTTATGAAGTTTTCAAAGTGATGGTCAAATGGTCAAAGGGCAAAAGCATAAGAGGAGCAAAGTGCTTTGGGCAAGAACAAGTGTTTTCGGAAACTAGGGGTAAACCTGCCGAGTGGAACACAACTAAGGGCACCAAATTAATTATCCCTTTATTTATTGATTGTCTTCCTTATGAGTGGCGGTCGGGGACGAGCGATGGTCTTTTCCTACCAATCTATCCCCCTAGGAGCATGTGCGTAATACTTTGCTTTGATAACTTGTAGATTTTTGCAATAAGTATGTGAGTTCTCTGTGACTAATGTTGAGTCCATGGATTATACACACTTTTCCTCCTTCCACCATTGCTAGCCTCTCTAATACCGCGCACTTTTCGCCGGTATCATACACCCACCATATACCTTCCTCAAAACAGCCACCATACCTACCTATCATGGCATTTCCATAGCCATTCTGAGATATATTGCCATGCAACTTACCACCATTTCGTTTATTATGACACGCTCCATCATTGTCATATTGCTTCGCATGATCATGTAGTTGACATTGTATTTGTGGCAAAGCCACCGTTCATAATTCTTTCATACATGTCACTCTTGATTCATTGCATATCCTGGTACACCGCCGAAGGCATTCACATAGAGTCATATTTTGTTCTAAGTATTGAGTTGTAAGAAAATAAAAGTGTGATGATCATCATTTTTTAGAACGTTGTCCCAAGTGAGGAAAGGATGATGGAGACTATGATTCCCCCACTAGTCGGGATGAGACTCCGGATGAAAAAAAAGAGGCCATAAAAAGGCCCAAAAAATGAGAGAAAAAGAGAGAAGGGACAATGTTACTATCGTTTTACCACACTTGTGGTTCAAAGTAGCACCATTATCTTCATGATAGAGAGTCTCCTATGATATCACTTTCATATACTAGTGGTAATTTTTCATTATAGAACCTGGCTTGTATATTCCAATGATGGGCTTCCTCAAAATGCCCTAGGTCTTCGTGAACAAGCGAGTTGGATGCACACCCACTTAGTTTCTTTTGTTGAGCTTTCATATACTTATAGGTCTAGTGCATCCGTTGCATGGCAATCCCTACTCACTCACATTGATATCTATTGATGGGCATCTCCATAGCCCGTTGATACACCTAGTTGATGCGAGACTATCTTCTCCTTTTTTTGTCTTCTCCACAACCACCATTCTATTCCACATATAGTGCTATGTCCATGGCTCACGCTCATGTATTGCGTGAAGATTGAAAAGTTTGAGAACATCAAAAGTATGAAACAATTGCTTGGCTTGTCGTCGGGGTTGTGCATGATTTAAATACTTTGTGTGGTGAAGATAGAGCATAGCCAGACTATATGATTTTGTAGGGATAACTTTCTTTGGCCATGTTATTTTGAGAAGACATAATTGCTTAGTTAGTATGCTTGAAGTATTATTATTTTTATGTCAATATTAAAATTTTATCTTGAATCTCTCGGATCTGAATATTCATACCACAATTAAGAAGAATTACATTGAAATTATGCCTAGTAGCATTCCACATCAAAAATTCAGTTTTTATCATTTACCTACTCGAGGACGAGCAGGAATTAAGCTTGGGGATGCTTGATACGTCTCCAACGTATCTATAATTTTTGATTGTTCCATGCTATATTATATTCTGTTTTGGACATTATTGGGTTTTATTATACACTTTTATATTATTTTTGGGACTAACCTATTAACCGGAGGCCCAGCCCAGAATTGCTGTTTTTTGCCTATTTCAGAGTTTCACAAAAAAGAATATCAAACGGAGTCCAAACGGAATGAAACCTTCGGGAACGTGATTTTCGGAACGAACGTGATCCAGAGGACTTGGACCCTACGTCAAGACATCAACCAGGAGGGCACGAGGTAGGGGGGCGCACCTACCCCCCTGGGCGCTCCCTCCACCCTCGTGGCCCCTGTTGCTCCACCGACGTACTCCTTCCTCCTATATATACCTACGTACCCCCAAACTACCAGACACGGAGCCAAAAACCTAATTCCACCGCCGCAACCTTCTGTACCCGTGAGATCCCATCTTGGGGCCTGTTCCGGAGCTCCGCCGGCGGGGGCATCGATCACGGAGGGCTTCTACATCAACACCATAGCCTCTCCGATGATGTGTGAGTAGTTTACCTCAGACCTTCGGGCCCATAGTTATTAGCTAGATGGCTTCTTCTCTCTTTTTGGATCTCAATACAATGTTCTCCCCCTCTCTTGTGGAGATCTATTCGATGTAATCTTCTTTTGCGGTGTGTTTGTTGAGACCGATGAATTGTGGGTTTATGATCAAGTTTATCTATGAACAATATTTGAATCTTCTCTGAATTCTTTTATGTATGATTGGTTATCTTTGCAAGTCTCTTCAAATTATCAGTTTGGTTTGGCCTACTAGATTCATCTTTCTTGCAATGGGAGAAGTGCTTAGCTTTGGGTTCAATCTTGCGGTGTCCTTTCCCAGTGATAGTAGGGGCAACAAGGCACGTATTGTATTGTTTCCATCGAGGATAACAAGATGGGGTTTATATCATATTGCATGAGTTTATCCCTCTACATCACGTCATCTTACTTAAAGCGTTACTCTGTTCTTCTGAACTTAATACTCTAGATGCATGATGGATAGCGGTCGATGTGTGGAGTAATAGTAGTAGATGCAGGCAGGAGTCGGTCTACTTGTCTCGGACGTGATGCCTATATAGATGATCATACCTAGATATTGTCATAACTATGCTCAATTCTGTCAATTTCTCAACAGTAATTTGTTCATCCACCGTAATACTTATGCTCTCGAGAGAAGCCACTAGTGAAACCTATGGCCCCCGGGTTTATTTTCCATCATATTAATCTCCCGACAACAAGCTATTTCTGGCGCCGTTTTTATTTTGCTTTCTTTTACTTTGCATCTTTATCATAAAAATACCAAAAATATTATCTAATCATATCTATCAGATCTCACTCTCGTAAGTGACCGTGAAGGGATTGACAACCCCTTTATTGCGTTGGTTGCGAGGATTTATTTGTTTGTGTAGGTGCAAGGGACTCGTGCGTGGCCTCCTACTGGATTGATACCTTGGTTCTCAAAAACTGAGGGAAATACTTACGCTACTTTGCTGCATCACCCTTTCCTCTTCAAGGGAAAACCAACGCAATGCTCAAGAGGTAGCAGTCATCAGCAACGTTCAAGTCACCAAGACCCTCATCGACGGCGGCACAGAGCTCAATGTCCTGTCCGTCGAGACATTCGATAGCCTCCAAGTGCCATACGATCAGCTACAGCCAACCAAGCCCTTCTCAGGAGTAACCGGTGGCTCCACCACCCCGATAGGGCAGGTCCGCCTCCCTTTCACCTTCGGCCTGCATAACAACTACCGCACCGAGCTCCTAGACTTCGACGTTGCCCGCATCCGCCTGCCGTACAACGCCATCCTTGGGTATCCAGCCTTGGCCAAGTTTATGGCAGTGACCCACCACGGCTACAACATCCTCAAGATGCTAGGGAGTGGCGGCATCATCACGGTCCCCTGTGAAGAAAAAGATGCGGTGTGCTCCCTCGAGCGCGCTTACCAAGCTGCAGCGGCTGAAGACCCCGACAACAAAGGCACCCCGTACCCTCCTGAGGCCATCCCCAAGAAGAAGAAGCAGCTACTCCACCCAGGGCCTCAGGAGAGCGGCGTTTCCAGTGGCACCACCTCAGGACCTGCGTCCGCAGATGGGGCGCCTCCCTCCCTTGCATAGGAAGGCACGCCCGACGCCCTCCTCAGGTTGGGCTCGGGGGCTCTCTTCTGGAGGGCCTCAGACCTAGCCAACGTCACGAGGGAGGCGCTCGGGCACCATGTGGAGGCGTGCTTCGCTGCATGTTTCCCTCAAGAGGGCACAAGGCATGGAGTGCCTAGTGCTCAGGAGTTCATCACCCAGGCGATCCAGGAGCTTCAGGAGGCAAGGACTATCGGATTTCGGGTTCCGGCAAAACCCTTGAGGTTCGAACACTGGGGTGCCCGCGAAGATCTCCCCCTACCTAATCACGCCCTCACCCTCACCGCAATCTCAAAGCCTAGCTCGACGAACTCACAACACAAGGGACACGAGATTTATACAGGTTCAGGCCACTGTTGTGGTGTAATACCCTACTCTAGTGTGGTGGTGGTGGATTGCCTCCTGGGTTGATGATGAACAGTACAAGGGAAGAACAGCCTCCTGAGGAGAGGTGTTCTTGTGCTTGGTGGGTGTGAGGATGGCCTAGTCCAAGATGACTTCTCCGTGCCTCCTATGGTGGTGGCTAGCCCTATTTATAGAGGCCTTGGTCCTCTCCCCAAATATTGAGTGGGAAGGGATTCCACAACGGCCAGTTTGAAGGGAGACAACTAGTACAAGCTATCCTGACAAAAGTAGTCTTCGCCTGCCAAAGGCTCTGGTGGTGACACCGTCTTGGGCTCCACGATGACCTCTGTCCTGCCGTCCTGCTGGTCTTGGTCTCGTTGCACTGATATGGAAACCTTTGCCTGATGCCTTGGGACTCCTCGCCTGCGCTTGCCCCTTTAGCACCAAAGAGGAAGCGAGGACACTGCGCGCACTGGCGCCCGCCTAGCGCCCTCCTGGCTCCAGTCGTCATGGCTTGTGTCATTTGAACCTCGCGAGGTTCGCCTTGCCTTTATCTCTCCGCACCTCGCGAGCCAGCCTGGTGAGGCTGCCCCCGAGGAGGTCTTGTGTCGTCCACCTCGCGAGGCTTGGCCCCTCGTGAGGGTCTTGAGGGTTGGTTGGTGAAGATGGGTCATACGGGGCCGCTGGGAGAGCCACGCTGTGGGCCGCTGGGAGGCAAGTGTGGGACCCCCGTTCCCAAAACGTCGACAGTAGCCCCTGGGCCCAAGGCGCGCTCGGACTTGGCTTCAGGGCGAAGCCAAAGGGCAAGTGCGGAGCGACGCGGGCCCCAATAGCCTGCGGCCTTGGTCGACGCGTGGCGATTGATTGGATGTGGGCATCTCTGCTTCCCCATGCTGCCTCGGCAACTACCCGACTAGACAAGTCCCTGCTGCATGCAAAAAGGGTTATGATTACCTGCGATCGTGGAGGCCGACGGTTGGCCTCCCTTGGGCTATAAATGAGGAGGGAGGCGGAGCCCCCGTTGCTCATGTCTTCTTGCTGCGCCCACGTCTTCTCCCTTGCTCCATTGCTAATTGAGACACCAATGGCGCCTATTCGGAGGTTTTCGGCCGCAGAGAAAGGGAAAACCCCCCGCGACAAGCCTGGGCCGCTTCCGCTGAAGAAGAGGCCAAGCCACCGCCGCGAGGTGGTCGTGGGGCCAGAGGTGACGAGGCCTTGGTATGAGCGACCTCCTCCGCACCATGCCTGACGACGACGAGACCGATGAGCTCCAGAGGGGGGAGCCGCCCGTGATCCCAACGAGGGGCAGGTCGGCATTGGTTTCCCGAGATGACGCTCCTGTTCTAACGCCGCCTGGGGCTGCTTCTGGTCCATTTGCTGCTCCTTCCTCCGTCCTCGGGGCCCGCGCGCCCGCGTCCCAGGCTGGGAGGCTCTCGGGCTTCAAGCTTAGCAAGAGGAGGGTGGACTACACTGCGGTGGACCAGTAAGTGCTCTCGCCTTGTTTCGTTCTTGCTTCTGCTGCTTGACCTTGACGCTTCTCCGCTGTGCGATGAGGCCGACGCCTGCGGCGAAGAAAAGGAAGGAGGAGGCGGTGGTGCCACTCGGGACCAACCGGCCTGCTCCGGCCACGTCACCCTCCGTGGAGAAGGGCAGCATTGGCGCTCATGTTTCTTCGGCTTGGTCGTCCTAGCGAAGCCTGGGGTAGAATCCTTGGGAGGAGTCAGCCCCCGTGGCCCCGCTGGCTCCGGAGGCACCGTCGTCCGGCTCGGCTGCTAAGGTCTCCAAGGCTCAGGAGCCCCCAGTTTCCCAGGCTTTGGTGACGATACCTTCTCCTCCTCCTCCCACTGCACCACTGATTCCAGGTCCTTCCGCCTCCCCTGACGTCTTGAAGCGCGCTCTTTCTGAGATGGCCCGGCTGCAAGAAGATCTTCAGGGCGCCGACTCCCACCTGGTGACTGGGCGCCTGAAGCTAGTCTCTGGCTGGCTTCATTCTGACGTGTCCGTTCGGGCAGCATTGAGCCAGGCCGCGGCGACCTCCGAGGAGGAGAAGCAGGTTGCCGCCCAAGCAACAGTTGCTCGCGAGGCGGCACTGAAGGACGTCGAGGCCACCCAGGATCGCTGTCGGGCGCTGGAGGACGAGCTGAAGACCCTGCGCAGCGAGCGTGAAAAGAAGCCCGTAGCCGCAAGGCAGAGGAGGAGGAGATGAAGGCCTGGGAAGACGCCATCAAGGGTCGCGATGCCGAGCTGGAGCAGGCGGCGAGGGCGCAAGCCATTGAGCGCAGCCGACTGGAAGAGCTGGAGCGGAAGGTGAAGGCGGAGAAGGTCGAACTTGACGCCGAGGCGAAGGTTCTGGCCGAGGACCGCGCGGCCTTCGCGCTCCTTGAGGAGAGGTCTCGCATGGCGCTGAAGACACTCTATGAGAAGGGCCTAGAGAAGCCGCTGACCACCGACGAGGACGGCCCCGCCCAGCTGCTTCCCTACTTGGTCGAGGCGCTTGAGGAAATCGTGAGTGGCATCGGCCCCATGGCAGAGGAAGAGGCTCGCATCCTTTCTTCAGCTGCACTGACACGTGTCTTCAACCACCTCCATCTTCGCGACCCTGCCGCCCGCCTTGACGAGCTGCTGGAGCCTGTGGACGACGAGCACTGCGTAGCTGCTGCCGCAGTCGCGAAGGGTCAGGTGGAGGCCCTGCTGAAGAAGTTCCGCGCCTTCGGTCCTGCAGCCCCGGCCGGTGGTACAGGTGAAGGCGATGCCACCAAGGAAGGAGCGCCTCTTGCGGGTGCCGACGGTGTCCAGGGATGACTTGCTCGGCTCCTTTCCTGTTTAAACTCCTCCAACATGTACCGTGCCTCGTGGGGGCGTTTAAACTTGCGTTTGACATTCAGAGAACAATATGTCTTGTAATATTTTATTTGAGATTTTGCGATTTCCTTCCCATTTGCTTTACGTTCTACGTCGGCAGAGCCCGACCCCGTGCATACCTCAGCCGCCGTTGGGTCGTCCGGATCACCAGGACGAGACCAAGGAGTGAGGGGCTACGTGGCCAGTTAGGCTCCTGAGTCGCGATGCTCAGGAGTCCCCCTTGACGCGCAAACAACTTATAAGAAGGAGACGCATGAATAGGTCTAGTGTTCTACGTCGGCACGGCCCGGCCGCGCGCATACCTCAGCCGCCGTTGGGTCGTCCGGAGACCAGGACGAGACCAAGGAGTGAGGGGCTACGTGACCAGTTAGGCTCCTGAGTCGCGATGCTCAGGAGGCCCCCTTGAGGTGCAAACAACCTTCATACCTTTGTCCTCGCTGAGGCTCGGCTCAGGAGGTGCGCGCGACAACCAGGTCCGGGAGACCTAGCTGGGTGGCGTACGCTTGGGTGCGGCCCGAGCGCAGCCCCCGTTGAGGGAGTCCTGGACTAAGGGGTCCTCGCGCGTCCGGCCTGTTATCCATGGGCCGGACTAATGGGCTATGAAGACATGAAGGCCGAAGACTGTACCTGTGTCCGCATTGGACTCTACTTGGCGTGGAAGGCAAGCTTGGCGACCGATTATGAAGATTCCTTCTTATGTAACCAACTCTATGTAAGCCCTAGATCCCCCCGGTGTCTATATTAACCTGGAGGGGTTAGTCCGGAAAGGACACACATTACCATAGTCATACGTGCTAAACTTCTAGGGTTTAGCCATTACGATCTTGTGGTAGATCAACTCTTGTAACACTCATATTCATCAAGATCAATCAAGCAGGAAGTAGGGTATTACCTCCATAGAGAGGGCCCGAACCTGGGTAAACATTGTGTCCCCCGTCTCCTGTTACCATCGATCCTAGATGCACAGTTCGAGATCCCCTACCCGAGATCTGCCGGTTTTGACACCGACATTGGTGCTTTCATTGAGTGTTCCACTGTGCCGTCGACGAAAGGTTCGATGTCTCCTTCAATTGTCGATAGGGACGCTGTCCAAGGAGAAACCTTCCTCCCCGGACAGATTTTTGTGTTCGGCGGCTTCATACTGTGGGCCAACTCGCTCGGCCATCTGGAGCAGGTCGATAGCTACGCCCCTGGCCATCAGGTCAGATTTGGAAGCTTGAACTACATCGCGGATACCCGTGGAGACTAGATCTTCAGTGGGTTTGAGACCGCAGCGATTGCTCTCCCTCGCCCCGATGAACATGACTTAGATCTGTCATCGTATCACATCCAGGAGATGGTTCCTGTTGCTGCAACGGCCTTAGAACCGAAGCGGATCGTGCCCTCCGAGACCACAAAGTCCGCGGCGTTGGAGCCACACACAGACTCAACATCCTGCAATGTTTGCGTCAATGGAACTCCGGATTCGTCTCCGGCTATAAGTTCCGGACCAGGTACGCCTGCGGACGCCGAGCTGGATCGATTATCGATTTCCGAATTCAGCGCCGCAGACATCTTCCAGCACTCACCTTTCGGCGACGTGCTAAACTCTTTAAAGAACTTGTCCTTGGAGGAAGACTCATAGCCGAACTATGTTCGGTTCGAGCTAGAGGCGGATGACGAGGAACTTTGCTCCCATCGCCACCGACTTCATAGCCACTGGCGATGACTTAACCGACGTGCTTGACTATGGCTCCGAAGACATCGACGGTATGGACGACGATGCCGACAAGGAGCAAGGCCAAGACCCGCCATTCACTGGATGTTGGACGGCCATCTCTTCGTACGATGTGTACATGGTTGATACAACTAAAGGATCTGGCGACGACAAAGAAGAGCCAGATGCGAATAAAACCTCTGAGCGCAGTCCAAGCGCCGGCGGCCCAAACGCCATTCTAAGCCCCGTCGCTCAAAGGATGGCAACACTGGCACCGGAGAAAATATTACTCTGGGCGACACCGAAAACAATGAAGACCCTGTCGGAGCTGCATCCGAACAGGAGGAACACGAGAACGGGCAAGATAACCCTGATGAACAGGCCATAGAAGATGACTCGAAGGACGATAGTTACCATCCACCCTCCGAGGAGGAGACAAGCCTCGGCAACGAAGACTTCATCGTGCCTGAGGATCCTCTGGAGCAGGAGCGCTTTAAGCTTCAGCTCATAGCCACTGCAAGGAGCCTAAAAAGAAACAGCAGCAGCTTCAAGCTGAACAAGATCTGCTCATCGACAGATGGACTGATGTCCTGACAGCCGAAGAATACGGCCTCAAGCGCCGAGCCAAGAGCTCCCCGAAACGCAGACTGCTACCTCAATTCGATGAGGAGGCACCGGAGCACATATCTCCCTCGCGTAATACGGAACGACCACCACGTGGTCGAGACATGGCGGCCGACCGGCCACCCCGCGGTCGGGATAAAGCGGCAACTTAGGCCGAACAGCAGCCTACCCCGCCACCCCGTAAAAATAGAGACAGAAGAGTTCGGGGTCATACGCACGACCTCCGGCAGACCCTGGACAGTAGAGTAGGACATACAAGATCGATCTACGAATCGCGAGGACGTGCCTCGAGGCACGACGACAGCTACCTATTCGGACATGACAAACCTAACCACGCCCGGGCCGAATACCGCAGACGGACTCCATCAGAGCTACGCCACGATGCGGCCCGATATAGAGGCGCCACACACCCTCTCTGCTTCACAGATGAAGTACCGGATCATGAATTCCACGAGGGGTTCAAGCCCGTCAATATCGAATCATACGACGGCACAACCGATCCTGCAGTATGGATCGAGGATTTTATTCTCCATATCCATATGGCTCGAGGAGATGACCTCCACGCCATTAAATATCTCCCACTAAAGATCAAAGGCCCAGCTCGACACTGGTTAACAGCCTGCCTGAAAATCCTATCGGCAGCTGGGAGGACTTGGAAGAAGCCTTCCTGGACAACTTCCAAGGAACCTATGTCCGGCCACCAGACGCCGACGACTTAAGCCACATAGTTCAACAACCTGGAGAATCGGCCAGAAAATTCTGGACTAGGTTCCTAACCAAAAAGAACCAGATTGTTGACTGTCCGGATGCTGAGGCCCTAGCAGCCTTCAAACACAGCATCCGTGACGAATGGCTAGCACGCCACCTCGGCCAAGAAAAGCCGAAGTCTATGGCAGCCCTTACGGCACTCATGACCTGCTTTTGCGCGGGTGAGGACAGCTGGCTGGCTCGTAGCAAGAACACAGCCAGCGAGGCAGGCCCGTCCGGCCAAGAACAGCACCAGCAAGCTCCGGCGCAATAGACACAAATGCCAAAGCAATGGCGACAACACCGATGACACCACAGTTAACGCCGGATTCAGTGGCTCCAAGTCCGGCCAACGGAAGAAGTCCTACAAAAGAAACAATGAAGGACCTTCCAGCCTAGACCACATACTCGACCGTCCGTGCCAGATATATGGCACCATAGACAAACAAGCCAATCACACCAACAGAAACTGTTGGGTTTTCAAACAGGCTGGCAAGTTAAACGCTGAAAACAAAGAAAAGGGATCACAAAGTGAGGATGAGGATGAAGAGCCCCGGCAGCCGAATACTGGGGGACAGAAGAAATTTCCCCCTCAAGTCAAAACGATGAACATGATATATGCTACACACATCCTCAAAAAGGAGCGCAAGCGAGCACTTAGGGACATCTACGCGGTAGAGCCAGTCGCCCCCAAATTCAATCCGTGGTCATCATTCTCGATCACCTTCGATCGTCGAGATCACCCAACTAGTATCCGCCATGGCGGTTCAGCCGCACTAGTCCTCGACCCAATTATTGACGGGTTTCACCTAATACGAGTCCTGATGGACGGCGGTAGCAGCCTCAACCTGCTTTATCAGGACACAGTGCGGAAGATGGGCATTAACCCCTCACGAATCAAACCAACAAAGACTACCTTTAAAGGAGTCATACCAAGCATAGAGGCCCGCTGTACGGGCTCAATCACGCTGGAGGTGGTCTTTGGTTCCCCGGACAACTTCTGAAGCGAAGAGTTAATCTTCGATATCGTCCCCTTCCGCAGCAGCTATCACGCACTGCTCGGACGAACCGCGTTTGCTAGATTCAACGCAGAACCACACTATGCTTATCTCAAGCTCAAGATGCCCGGTCCACGCGGCGTCATAACAGTCAATGGCAATACGGAACGCTCCCTCCGAACAGAGGAGCACACCGCCGCCCTAGCAGCAGAAGTACAGAGCGGCCTTCTCAAGCAGCACCATAGTACGGCTGTCGAGCCCCTGGACATCATTAAGAGGTTTCGGACTACACTGCAACATGACAGCGCGACTCATCAAGAGCTCGATTAGCAATTCGGCCTCCGTCCCAGTCCCGATGAAGTAGTGGCATTCGTACCATACGTACATAACTATGCACTCAAAATTCCATGGACATCGACGGAGGCACAAGCTAACCCGAGATCTACAGTTCGGCTAGACTGATCCCGGACACACATACTTTCAATTTTTCTTCTTGTTTCAGGTTCCTTTTCCTGCGGGCCTGATCACCCGTCCTTTCGAAGGATTGGCATACAACGGAGGCAAGCAGCATAGATGTGTAGGGTAACCTCTATACGTTCTTCTTGATGGTATTTATACTTATTTCTCAGCACCCGCACGTTGCGCCCTATTGATTCCGGCATGTTAAAATAGCCCGGATGCTTATCACACTATCTATACAAGATACGCCTTGACGTATCCATCCAGTTATAATGAACAGGGTTTGCGGCACAGTTTCTGTGGTTTTCGCTTCTTCCTTCATTTTATTTCGATTTGCTTATTGGCTGCATCGGTACTCTTTTGTATGTTTCATATTCGCCAGGGGCTACTTATCACCCCACAATACGGCAACACAGTCTGAACACTCCTTATATATATAAGTTCGGCACCCCGAATTTAGCATTATATGCATTGGCTCCGAATCATGTCTTTGGTCAATAGTTGGGTTGCCCGGCTCCTGTGCTTGCTACCCTATGTTCCGCTCTATCGGCTAGGGTAGTAAAGGGAGAACTACTGCGATTGTGCCCTGGCCTTGACCGGATGAGCACCTCAGTAGAGAAAGCCGAAAACTGACTGTCATGATACGGAGAGAGCCGGTCAGCTATTCGAGGGTTACAAAATCGTTGGAGGTTTTTTCCACATTATGCGAAGGATCGGCACTTCCCGATCAGATGCTGACAGCACCCTGGCTTGGATCAGGGGCTGCGCCCATGCTTTATTATAAAACTCCTATGGCTAAGTGAGGGCGTTTAAGCCGTATAGTCTGATTGCCTTGTTCGTTGCGCTAAACAACTCCTTCAAGGACCATATAATTGGATCAAGATTGTTTAGATTCCATCCCGAACACCTCCGTACTACCTACGTGAGGGCAAAGGCCGACGACTGGCCAACCCTCAGATTGCATACAACATGGCCGCACAGGAGGAAACAATTAAAGCATTATGAAATTACATTACAAAACAGGCTTTGTTTTTATAATACAAGGCAAAGGCAACACAAATGTTTTCATTCGAAAATAATGTCCTGCCCGCACTCAGCTGCTGCAAGTTGAGACCCTTCTATGACATCCACAAAATATCGCTCGGGTGTGCGGTGCTCCTTGTCCTCCGGCGGCCCTCTGGCCACTTCAACGGCGTTCATCTTTGCCCACCACATCTTGCAATGGGCGAAGGCCATGCGGGCACCTTCAATACAGGAAGAGCGCTTGACGACGTCCAGCCGAGGACAGGCGTTCACCATCCGCCTCACGAGTCCGAAGTAGCTGCCAGGCATAGCTTCGGCTGGCCATAGCCGGATTATCAAATCCTTCATGGCTAGTTCGGCCACCCTATGCAGCTCCACCAGCTGTTTCAGCTGATCGGTGAAGGACACGGGAGGTTCTGGCGCCGCATATTGCGACCAGAATAGCTTTTCCGCCGAACCCCCTCCTTCGGCTCGATAGAACTCCACGGCGTCCGATACGCTGCGTGGTAAATCAGCAAAATCCCCTGGGGAACTCCGAACCCGGGTTAGTAAAAGGTACTACTTCTCCGCATACTTGCTTTGCATCTTAAAAGCCTTACCCGCCGTGATCTTCTGGGCCTCCTGGATTTCCCGGAGGGCGGCCTGGGCGTCATTTCGTGCGGCCTCTGCGCTCTGACGAGCCTTGGTGAGTTCAGCCCACCGAGCCGACACATCATGCTCCAAGGTCTCACAATTTTTCACCACATCCTGGAGCTCCTGCTGGATTTCTTTGACCCGGGCCTTGTGCTTCTTACGGGCGGCTTGCTGCTAGACAGTCTTCTCCTCGGCCTCGCCCAGGCCTTCCTCCGGGCCTCGACCTCGGTCGCGGGTCCTGCGCATATTACGACACTACAGTCAATACACAGCGCCTATGCTTTCCGAATACACAGCAAGTCGTTACTCACCTTGCTTCTCCTAGAGCCGAACCTTAACCTCGCCGAGCTCGCTCTCGGTCCGCTCCAGCCTCTGCCTCAGTTTAGAGACTTTGGCAGCATGCGAGGTTGCGGCCAACAGCGACGCCTGCTTATGCATACATATCACGTTAGTCTCCTACAATAAAAGATTGATCCTCTGTCAGGTTCTTCTCGCCGAGCACCGGACAGTGTCTCAGGGGCTACTGACTACATGGGTTTTTTCTCTTTCTATGTCACTTACCTCGAAACCTGTCAATAGGTTGCTGCAGGCTTCGTTCAGTCCACTCTTGGTGGACTGAACCTTCTCGATCACCGCGCCCATAAGGACACGGTGCTCGTCCATAACGGAGGCGCCTCGTAGCTCCTCCATCAGGTTATCCGGTGTCCCTGGATGGACAGGGACCACCGGCGGAAGCGGCGCACCCCCTCCTTCAAAGGGGGCTGCTCGCCCGACTCTGGAGCCATATGGGTCTCCGGAATCGTATTCGGCCAAGGGCCAAACTGGATGCGGCCCTCTTCGCCAGTCTCCATGGGGATCGGCTCCCCCATGTGTCCGGCAGTGGAGGTCTCGCCTTGTGGCGCCTCCCGGACAGCGTCCTGGGCTCCTCCCTTCGGAGCGGTCCTCCGGGACAACACTCCGGTGTCGTCCCTGGCCCCGGGGGAGTAAGCAGGCAGTGGCGACATGCTCGCCATCTCCGATGGAGCCAACGAACCTCCAGATGAGGATCGCTGGATAAGGTCACGGGCCGGACTGCAATAGTGCAGTTAACTATGTTAAAATAATAAAGAGAAATGGCTGGGTGTGCGCATGAATGAGCCATGTCACTTATGATGCGGCCTGGGGCTTAGTGCGGGGGCGTCGTTCCGGACTACTGTCAATGTCCCACGCGGTGTTGACCGCTGGGGCGCCCTTCCCCTTTTTGGGCGCTTCCGCCTCTAGATGCGCCGAGGCCGCCCTCTTTTTCTTCTTCTCCTCGGGGGGAGGGTTGTTTTCCTCCTCCTCCTCTTCCTCGTCATTGTCCTCAGGGACAGAGGAATGGGCTTCGTCGGCTTCGGACGTCACGTCCGAGGTGCCCTTGGGACGGGGACCACTCTTGGCCCCCTTGGCCTTCTTCTCCGGCGCCTTATACGGCGCCGGCACCAGCATCTTCGCTAGACGCGGGATGACCGGTTCTTCAGGCAGCGGAGCTGGACACTAGATCCGCTTCGCCCTCTCCATCCTGTCCCGAAAGAGCAATAATAAAAGCTCAGACATCGTCCTCGAAACAATTAAGTTGGGGATACGTCAGAAATAACATACCTTGCTGGCGGGGTGTTTACGATCGTGACCACGATCTGAGTCCGTGGCCGGTGGCTTCTCGTTGCCCTTAAAGAGCAACTTCCAGGCGCCTTCGTGAGTAGTCTCGAAGAGCCTTATCAAGGTCAGGTGCTTCTTCAAATTGAACTCCCACAGAGGGCGGCTTCGGCGCTGGCACGGAAGAATCCGGCGAACCAGCATCACCTGGATTATGTCAACAAGCTTGACATTCTTGGTCACCATGCTCTGAACACGCGTTTGCAGCGCTATCAACTCATCAGGTGAACACCAGTCCGGACTCTTATCGACCCAGGAGGTGAGTCGCATGGGAGCACCGGAGCGGAATTCGGCAGTTGTGGCCCAGGTGGTGCCGCGAGGTTCCGTGATGTAGAACCACTGCTTCTGCCACTCCTTTACTGTCTCCACAAAAGTGCCTTTGGGCCAGGAGATGTTGGATAGCTTGCTCACCATGGCTCCCCCGCACTTCGCGTGTTGTCCATCCACCACCTTCGGCTTCACGTTGAAGACTTTGAGCCACAACCCGAAGTGGCGTTGGATACGGAGGAAGGCCTCACACACGACGATAAACACTGAGATGTTGAGGAAGGAATTCAGGGACAGATCATGGAAATCTATCCCGTAATAATACATCAGCCCGCGAACGAAAGGGTGGAGTGGAAACCCTAGCCCGCGGAAGAAATGGGGGATGAATACTACCCTCTCAGTGGGCTTTGGCGTGGGGATGACTTGTCCCTCGGCCGGCATACGATGGTCGATTTCGTTCGCCAAATACCCGGCCGCCCAAAGCTCAGTAATGTCCTCCTCCCTGATGGAGGAGACCATCCACTTGCCCTAGCCTCCGGATCCGGACATGATTGCTTGAGTGGAAAGGAGATGAGTACTTGGGCGCTGGAGCTCGCGATTGGAAAGACGGAGACAGAGAGAAGGCGTGAGAGAGGAAGAGGGAGTCCTTATCCCCTTATAAAGGCAGCGAATATTAAAAGCCTCCTCACTCGCCCTGAAAACTCGCCTATTCCCAAGGGCCGTATAAACGGCATGGTTAGGTTACCTATGCCCGCATTGATGAGAATCCCGCGATAAGGGGACACGATCTCTGCTTTGACAAGACGTGCCAATGGCAATCGCGTCTCAAAACGTGGAGAGGAAGACGAGAAACGGTTCGAAATTATGACCGGACAGACGTGATGACGTGTTATTAAAAAAGTTGTCAGCAGATAGAACTCGTGTAAAAATATATATATATATATATTCTCTCTGCGGTCATGTATGGTGTGTATGTGGCAGGTCCGGATACTATCGTCGCGTCCGAAGACTATCTTGGAGTTCGGAAAGGGGAACCCTCCTTGCAATGCCGAAGACAATCTGCGCGCCGGACTCCTCGTCATTGAAGCCAGGTTCAGGGGCTACTGAGGGAGTCCTGGACTAAGGGGTCCTCGGGCGTCTGGCCTGTTATCCATGGTCCGGACTAATGGGCTGTGAAGACATGAAGGCCGAAGACTGTACCCGTGTCCGGATTGGATTCTACTTGGCGTGGAAGGCAAGCTTGGGGACCGATTATGAAGATTCCTTCTTATGTAACCGACTCTATGTAAACCCTAGATCCCCCCAGTGTCTATATAAACCTGGAGGGGTTAGTCCGGAAAGGATACACATTACCATAGTCATACATGCTAGACTTCTAGGGTTTAACCATTACGATCTCGTGGTAGATCAACTCTTGTAACACTCATATTCATCAAGATCAATCAAGCAGGAAGTAGGGTATTACCTCCATAGAGAGGGCCCAAACCTGGGTAAACATCATGTCCCCCGTCTCCTGTTACCATCGATCCTAGATGCACAGTTCGGGACCCCCTACCCGAGATCCGCCGGTTTTGACACCGACACCCGTGCCCAGCCCCCTCGCGCGACTCTCCCGAGGGGAGGTGTTGCGGTGAGGCCGGACACTGAGCTCAAGGGCTCCCTGAGGTTGATACGGCCGTGGGGCCGCCCTTAGTTGTTTATCACCAGCGCGGAGCATAGCGGTTCTGCACTTGCACGGGCATAGCCGCTCCTCGGCAGTGTCGAGGGACAGCGCGGAGCATGGTGCTTCCACTGGTACGTGGGAGGGGACTCCCTACTGCGGAGAGCCCCGGGGCGTGTGCAGCCCCGCCCTGACACGTGGCTTGCACGGAAGGGCTAGACGAGGTGTGTCTGGGCACTCGTGAGCCAGCGCGGGACTCACGAGGCCCTACCTCAAGGCGGGTTGCGCCTGGTCTTGGTTCTTGTTTGCTGTGGTGGTCCTGCGTGGTGATTAGGAAACCTGCGCCGAACGAATCTCCTGAGGTTATCGCGTGAGAAGGCCAAGCACCACGACCCCAGGAGGTGACGTGAACGGGGCCGGCCCACCAGAAAGAGCTCAGCCATTGGATTTATCGATGCTGCAGGGACGGGCCCAAGCACAGACGCCGTGCCTACCCTCTCACGTGAAGGGTCCTGAAGAAAGACGAACGGCGCGCGGCTCCCATGGAGGGTGATAGTCAAGCAAGTAACATATCGATGACAAAGGGAATAACGTATGTTGTCATTACGGTTTGACCGATAAAGATCTTCGTAGAATATGTAGGAACCAATATGAGCATCCAGGTTCTACTATTGGTTATTGACCGGAGAGGTGTCTCGGTCATGTCTACATAGTTCTCGAACCCGTAGGGTCCGCACGCTTAACGTTCGATGACGATTTTGTATTATATGAGTTATGTGATTTGGTGACCGAATGTTGTTTGGAGTCCCGGATGAGATCACGGACATGACGAGGAGTCTCGAAATGGTCAAGAGGTAAAGATTCATATATAGTACTATAGTGTTCGGATACCAGAAGTATTCTGGGGTTACCGGGTACGTACCGGGTCACCGGAAGGGGTTCCGGGCAACCCCCGGCAAGCTATATGGGCCTAATGGGCCAAGAGGGGAAACGCACCAGCCACAAAGGGGCTGGTGCACCCCCCATATGGGCTGGCCAAATTGGAGAAGGAAAGGGGAAGAAGGAATGGAAAAAGGGAATAGGATTCCCCCTTCCCCCTCTTCCCTTCCTACTCCGAATAGGAATAGGAAAGGGGGGAGGCCGAATTGGGAGGACCCCAAGTAGGATTCCTCCTACTTGGGGCTCCCCCTTGGCTTCCTCTCCTCCCCTCCAACCTGTATATATATATATATGGGGGGCACCGCTAGAACACACAACAAACATTGTTAGCCGTGTGTGGCGCCCCCCCTGAAAGGATCGAGAAGAGGTGTCTAGAGGGGGGGGGGTGATTAGACCCTCAACAAAGAAAAGTAGCATTTTTTAATTTCTTCAAGTTAAGGTGGAGTTTTAGCACAAGTTTAAACATTCACAATACATTTCAAGCAAGCATGACAAGAGTATATGAGCAGCGAAAAGTAAAGCATGCAAGTTGCAAGAATGTAAAGGGATGGGATTGGAGTATGCAAACGCAATTGGAGACACAGAGATTTTTGGCGTGGTTCTGATAGGTGGTGCTATCGTACATCCAATTTGAAGGAGTCTTCAACCCATGAAGGGTAATGGTTGCGCGAGTCCACGGAGGGCTCCACCCATGAAGGGTCCACGAGGAAGCAACCTTGTCTATCCCACCACGGCCATCGCCCACGAAGGACTTGCCTCACTTGGGTAGATCTTCACGAAGTAGGCGATCTCCTTGCCCTTACAAACTCTTTGGTTCAACTCCACAATCTTGACAGAGGCTCCCATGTGACACCTAACCAATCTAGGAGACACCACTCCACAGTTTATGCCTCCGGTCATATTCACGTAGTGCTTAGGCAAAGCCCTACGCGGATCACTTCACCATCACCGTCACCACGCCATCATGCTGACAGAACTCTCCCTCGACACTTTGCTGGATCAAGAGTTCGAGGGACGTCATCAAGCTGAACATGTGCAGAACTCGGAGGTGTCGTACGTTCGGTGCTTGATCGGTCGGAACAAGAAGAAGTTCGACTACATCAACCGCGTTGTCAAACGCTTGCGCTTTCGGTCTATGAGGGTATGTGGACACACTCTCCCCCTCTCGTTGCTATGCATCTCCTAGATAGATCTTGCATGAGCGTAGGAATTTTTCCAGTACCCATTAGCTTGATAGATTCACTTGGTGAAGCTTCATCTAGCACATTTGGCAGGTGCTCTCTTTGCGAGTGAGGGAGTCCTGGATTAGGGGTCCTCGGGTGTCCAGGCTATTCGACATGGGCCGGACTAATGGGCCGTGAAGATACAAGCAGAAGACTTTCCCCCATGTCCGGGTAGGACTCCCCTATGTGTGGATGGCAAGATTAGTGTCCAAATATGTTATTTCCTTCCCTCACAAACCGACCCTATACAACCCTAGGTCCCTCCGGTGTGTATATAAACCGGAGGGTTTAGTCCGCCGAGGCTATCGGAATTCTCATAGGCTATATAGCTAGGGTTTAGCCATTACGATCTCGAGGTAGATCAACTCTTGTAACCCCTATACTCATCAAATATAATTAAGCAGGAAGTAGGGTTTTACCTCCTTTAAGAGGGCCTGAACCTGGGTAAACATTGTGTCCCCCTTGTCTCCTCTTACCATTGATCCTCAGACGCACAGTTCGGGACCCCCTACCAGAGATCTGCCAGTTTTGACACTGACATTGGTGCTTTCATTGAGAGTTCCGGTGTGTCTTCAAATAGAAGGATCGATGGCTCAGCTTATCATCGACGACGATGCTGTTGCCGGGGAAACTTTTCTCCATGGACAACTCTTTGTATTTAGTGGCTTCGCTCTGCGTGCCAATTCAACTAGTCACCTTGAGCAGATCGACAGCTATGCCCCTGGTCACCAGATCAGGTTCGGAAGCTTGAACTACATCGCTGACACCCGAGGAGCCTTTATCTTCGAAGGGTTCTTGGCCCTGGCCGTTGCTTCTCATCTACATGAAGGAAGCCCGTCGGATCCACCGCCAGATTCTGCTCAGGGATCGACCTTCGTACCCGCTCTGGCCTTAGATCCAGGGTGGACCACTCTGTCCAAAAAACAGGAGGTTAAGCCCCGCCGGACTCTCTCCTATTATGGAGGTCCCTAACGGAGACTCGGAGATGACCATGTTGTCAACAGGCCTGGAGTCAAACAAGACTCTCTCTGTCATCGGGAAGCCGGACTCATCTCTGGAGGCCAACTCCGAACTCTCGAGGTCTGCCTCCATTGAGCACGGATGAGTGGCGTTTACCAGGTCCAGCTCCGCAGATACTCAGCTACCCGTCCAGTTTTCACTTCTAAACGAAGCTCTGGACTTAGTGCGATCTCTCGCCATCACGGAAGCGTCGTTTCCGAACTACGCCCAGCCCGAACTAGGGGCTGAGAGCGGGGAATTTTGCGTGCCACCCACCACCCACTTAATAGCCACTATCGAGGACCTAACCGACATGCTAGACAACGCCTCCGAAGATATCGACGATATGGACGATGATACCGGAGCCGAACCAGGCCAAAACCTGCCTATCACCGGGCGTTGGACGACCACTTCTACATACGATGTGTACATGGTGGACATGCCCAAAAAGGACGACGATGGCACTCAGGATCCGATCGAGGACAAGCCCATCGAGGCACCTCCAAAGCGCCGACGTCAGCTGCGCTGCTCACGATCACGTCGGGAAAAGGAAAGTAATACCGATGCCGGAGACAACAACACCCCGGACAATGCCGAAGACGCCGACCACCCTGTCGAGCCGGCGTTCGAGCAAGATGAGTGGGAAGAAGGACAAGTCAACCTAGACGAACTTGTCGATCATGAGGATTCGGAGGATAGCAACTATCTACCGGCCTCCGAGGAGGATACTAGCCTCAGTAACAAAGATTTTATCGTACCAGAGGAACCCCTCGAACAAGAACGCTTCAAGTGACACCTTATCACCACTGCGAGGAGCCTGAAAAAGAAACAGCAACAGCTTCAAGCCGAACAGAATACACTCAACGATAGATGGACCAAGGTCCTGGCTGCCGAAGAATACGACCTTGAGCGCCCAATAAAGAGCTACCCAAAGCGCATGCTACTACCACAATTTGACGACGAGGCCCTTGAGCCAATACCATCAAGATACAACAATGTTGATCAACCAGACCGACCACCACATCGACGAGACAAAACGGCTAATTATGCCATGTACCAGCCCGTGCCACCCCGCCGTAGAGGCAAAGAGGCATCAGCTCCAGGTTACACATACGATTTACGTCAGGACCTGGACAATAGAGCCGGCCATACCAGATCAATTTACGGATCAAGGGGACGTGCTCCAACACGAGATGACAGCCATCAAGCCTGGCGCGGCAATCATAACCAAATTCGGGCTAAGAACCGAATACGGACATCATCCGAACTCCGTTGTGATGTGGCCCGATATAGAGGCGTCGCACACCCCATGTGCTTTACCAATTAGGTAATGCAGCACCAATTTCCAGAAGGGTTTAAACCCATCAACATCGAGGCATACGATGGAACTACAGATCCCGCCGCATGGATTGAGGACTTTCTTCTCCACATTCATATGGCTCGTGGCGATGATCTCCACGCCATTAAATACCTTCCCCTCAAATTAAAAGGACCAGCATGGCACTGGCTGAATAGCCTCCCAGAGAACTCTATTGGTACTTAGGAGGACTTGGAGGATGCTTTTCGAGATAACTTCCAAGGCACATACGTCCGGCCACCGGACGCGAACGACCTCAGTCACATAGTCCAGCAACCCGGAGATTCAGCCCGCTAACTCTGGACTCGGTTCCTAATTAAAAAGAACCAAATTGTTGACTGTCCGGACGCTGAAGCCTTATCGGCCTTTAAGCACAACGTCCGTGACGAATGGCTTGTCCGACACCTCGGTCAGGAAAAGCCAAAGTCTATGGCAGCATTGTCTGCACTTATGACCCGCTTTTGTGCGGGCGAAGATAGTTGGCTGGCTCGTAGAAGCAACAGTACTAGCGATCCTGGCACCTCTGGGGCCAGGGATGGCAATGGAAATCCGCAACGCAACAAAAATAAGCGTCGGAACAACAATGAAGAAACCGAGGATACGGCGGTCAACGCTGGATTCAGCGGCTTCAAACCCGGTCAGCGGAAGAAGCCGTTCAAAGGAAATAGGGACGACCCGTCCAACTTGGATAAAATACTGGATAGACCTTATCAAATCCATGGCACCCGTGACAAGCCTGCTAACCACACCAACAGAAACTGCTGGGTTTTTAAGCAGGCCGATAAATTAAATACCGAACACAAGGGGAAAGGGCCTCAAAGCGAGGACGATGATGAACCCCGTCCTTCGAACACAGGGGGGCAGAAGAAGTTTCCCCCCGAGGTGAAAACAATGAACATGATATATGTCACACATATCCCAAAGAGGGAGCGCAAGCGTGCACTAAGGGACGTCTACGCCGTAGAGCCTGTCGCCCCAAAATTCAACCCATGGCCGGCTTGTCCGATCACCTTTGATCGCAGGGACCACCCAACTAGTATCCGTCATGGAGGTCCAGCAGCCCTGGTACTCTATCCCATCATCGATGGATACCATCTCACTAGAGTCCTTATGGACGGCGGCAGCAGTCTGAACCTGATCTATCAAGACACTGTCCGCAAGATGGGCACTGACCCGTCAAGAATTAAGCCTAGCAATACTACCTTTAAAGGAGTAATACCGGGAGTCGAGTTCCGATGTACGGGCTCCTTAACATTGGAAGTAGTATTCGGTTCTCCAGACAACTTCCGAAGCGAAGACTTGATCATCGATATCGTCCCTTTCCGCAGTGGTTATCATGCTGTGTCGGATGAACTGCTTTCGCCCGCTTCAATACGGTCCCACGTTATGCTTACTTAAAGCTCAAAATGCCCAGACCGCGCGGCGTCATCACAGTCAATGGAAACATGGAGCGCTCCCTCCATACTGAGGAGTACACTGCGGCCATCGCAGCCTAACTACAGAACGGCCTCATCAAGCCGAACAACTCGTCGGCCAATAAAGCCCCTGACACTGCCAAGCGAGTCCAGTCCACATTACAGCATGACAGCTCGGCAGATCCGAAGATTGACTAGCAGTTCAGCCTCCGCTGATCACCCCATAAGGTCGTGGTTTACGTACCACGCGTGCATAATTACGCACTTAAAATACCTTGGGCAACATCGGAGGCATACTGCGGGAAAAGGTCTAGTACAGATTGACCTTATTTGGACCTTAACCGTTTTTCTCTCTTTCTTTTTCTTTACCTACAGGTTCATTAAAACCCGCTTAATCTGCGGTTGTACATGGGCTACTCTCTAAAACTCCCCTTTTTTATAGACAACCATCAACTTCTCCTCTCAAGGGATTTATAACCAAGGTGAAATGGTGCAGACGTGCAATAGGGCAACATTAGGATCTTCAAACCGCTACTTTTTTCAACAGCCATGTGTAAAACTTTCCCTTGTGTACATTCTTGGCACGTAAAATAGCCCCAACATTCATGGCATTATCTATAATAGCACGTCTTTACGTATTAAACAGGATATAAACGAAACATTTGATCACGTCTTTTGTTTGGTACTAATTTCTTTTGTCATTTGCATTCCCTCCTTACTTTAGATTGCCACTCGTGGTTTAGTCCAGTCTTAACATTGGGGGCTCTATGCGGCTCCGCACGCTTTCAAGTCCGAACACCTATAGGGTATTCTTCGGTGTCCCAAATATTGCACTATATGCATCGGCTCTGAATCATGTCTTTGGTCCATAGTTGGGTTGCCCGGCTCCTGTGCTTACCACCTTACGTTCCGCTTGTTCGGCTAATGTCGTAAACGGAGAACTACTACGATTGTATTTCTGGTTCGTCCGGTCAAATACCTCAGTAGAGAAAGCCGAAAAATGACTGTCATGATAAGGCGAGAGCTGGTCAGCGATTCGGTGACTTAGTCTTATACTACAAATCGTTTGTGATTTATTCCATGTTATACGAGGGGCTGGTCTTCGTACAGCCGCGTGGAAAAAGGCACCTTAGTTCGGATCGCCACACACGCACAAGGGGCTAGTACTTAGCTCCACAATCAAACTCCTACGACTAAGTGAAAGTAATAACGCCGCATAGTCTGATTGCCTAGTTCGCCCCGCGGACGCTTCCTTTACGGACCAAGTCATTGGACAAAGTGCGGACACGCGTTATGTCGAACACCCCCGTAGCATCTACGTGGGGGCTGAAGCCGATGACTGGCACCTCTCAGAATTAAAACGGCCGCACAGGAGGAAAATAAAACTTACGATCAAAGGCATCACTATATTACAAGCCTGGGTTCACAAACACTGTTTTTATAACCCGGATACATCTAATCAAATATGACGTCCTTTGAGCATTGGCTCTCTACAATTCGGGCACCCACCAGGACATCTTCAAAGTATCTCTCCAGCTTGCGGTGGTCCTTGCCTTCAGGTGGGCCTGCGGTCGCCACGTCGGTGGCCTTCATCTTCGCCCAATGCATCTTGACACGGGCAAAGGTCATCTGAGCACCCTCTATGCACGCCGGGCGTTTCTGTCGGGACCCCGATTCCAAGTCACACCGATCTAGCCTGTAACACCTCATATCACTTTGCGGCCTCACGCACGGTACCCCCACGGGTGTCGCCTTACCATGGCCCGGGACCGTTTGCGCCTTTTGGCTCACGTATATGACAATGTCGCTAGCATCCATATGACAGAGAACCCGGGCCGACATGGCTAGTCGTGAACCCAAAGCGGCACTAACGTATGGGGACAGGCATACCTGAATCAACATCGAACGTGTCGGTCAGCAGCGTGCGAATCCGGGCTGTAGCACTGGGCTAACAGGACTCCGGGAACCCGGGCTGTAGCAGGCTAGGCAGGACTCCGGATTTCACCGCGTGACATTTCCCCGAAGGGACAGACACAGGAACGATATGAAACACATGCCGGCCAGTCAAGTGTTCCGGAGCAGTAGTGCTGGGCTAGCAGGACTCCGGTGAACCGGGCTGTAGCGGACTACTATGGCTCATGGGAGCACAAGACTACATTTCCCCATAGGAGAGGCTACCAAGGATAAACAACTAGGTTGTCGGATCCCACACATACCAAGCATTTCAATCATACACACAATATGCTCGATATGTGCAAATACAACATGGCATCACAACAAGACTCTACGACTCAGAGTGTTTATTCATTAGGCTCCGAAGAGCCAGATATTACAAACATGGGTCTCATGACCCAACATTCAGAGCATACAAGTCAAAGCACATGCGGAAGCTTAACATGTCTGAGTACAGACATCTACAAATGAAAAAGGCTGAGAAGCCTGACTATCTACCAGATCCTGCCGAGGGCACAAGATCGTAGCTGAGGTATCAAGCTAACGTCGAAGTCCACACGAAACTACTAGCGAGACTGACGTCTCTCTGCAAAACATAAAATAAGCAAACGTGAGTACAAATGTACTCAGCAAGACTTACATCAGAACTATCTACATATGCATCAGTATCAACAAAGGGGGGGTGGTGGAGTTTAACTGCAGCAAGCCAGCTTTGACTCGGTGGCTATCCTAACTACGACTGCAAGCAACTCTTTTGAGGTGGCGCACACGAGTCCACATATTCACCAAATCAATACTCCACTATGGACCCGCTCCCGTCTCCCTACGAGAACGCCATCCATAGCACTCACGCTTATCTTGCGCATTTTAGAGTATCCACTTTCACTTGTCTATGAACTGTTATAGGCAACCCAGAAGTCCATTTCCGCGGACACGGCTATTCGAATAGATGATGTTAACCCTGCAGGGGTGTACTTCGTCACACACGCTCTCGCCACTTACCACCATGTACACGTCGTGTACCTCGGCAACCTTCAAGCGGAAGCCTGGCGAGGGAGTCGGCCACAGCCTACCTAAACACTCAAGTCTCTAGTCCAGGTTTATCGCCTATTCAGGTTCCATCCGCAGGGAGTCCGGCCGAGGTTTCCACATACGGCCCCGAACGATGTGTGCAGGGTTCCCGAGACACCAAACGGGCGCCCGGTACACCGTGCCACGTGCCTACCGCATCACAGCCCACCCCTCGGTCAGCGCTGTCCACGGCCTCCAGCATACTACTAACACCAGAAACTACTTGCAACTCCTGGACAGAGGACAAGGGTGATTAAGAAGCCGAGAGGGTCCATTGGTTTCGGGCCCAATGCGTGGTAGTAACTGTATCATGGATCACAAACACAGAACTTAGTTCCTGAGGACGGCTGCAATGAGACAACCCACCATGTACTCCTACATGGCCTCTCACCGCTACCTTTACCAAATCGTGTTCACACACTTAGCTCACACACAGTAGGACATGTTCATCACCATTCCAATTCATCCCCGATGAATCAGACCCGACTCAACTCTAAGCAGTAGCAGGCATGACAAACAGGCATGAATGAGTAGGCACATCAGGGCTCAAACAACTCCTACTCATGCTAGTGGGTTTCATCTATTTACTGTGGCAATGACAGGTCATGCAGAGGATAAGGGGTTCAACTACCGCAGCATGTAACAGTTGAATCGTTGTTGTCCTAATGCAGTAAAGAGAGCAGGAGCGAGAGAGTGGGATTGTATCGGAATGAACAAGGGGTTATGCTTGCCTGGCACTTCTGAAGATATTATAGTTCTTCATCGGTGTCATCGAACTCATCGTCGGAATCACGGCTATCGAGAGGGGACAATCACCGGCAAACAAGGAAGAACACAATCAATGCAATGCACAATATGATGCATGATCATGACATGGCAATATGACGTGATTTGGCCTAATGCAACTAGCAACAGAAAGGTTTGGGTTGATTTGAACTCAAGGTTCAAATTTAAATTCAAACTATGAATTCAATTAGTGCATTATCATGTTTTCACCTATACAGCAGGTATAACTTAGTTTGACATGCATGAAAATGATACAGATGGATAGATTGCATTTTTCTGATCATTTTTCATATATAAATTATTTCATTCTGAGCTACGGTTGATTTTCTATGAATTTTAGAAGTTTATACTATTTTCTGGAATTTTCTGAATTATTTTAAATCCAGAAAATGAGTTATTGCGTCAGCACTGCGTCACTGTGACGTCAGCTGGTCAACAGCGCCTAACCAGAGTCAAACCTGACAGGTGTGGCCCATATGTCAGTGACACAGGGGCTAAGCGCGGTCAAACCCAATGCTGACTGGGTTTGACCCTGCGGTAGGGCCCGCTGTCAGTGGCTGTTAGGGTGATTAGCTGGTTGGGTTAGCGCCTAATGACGTCCACGTCATTGGTCGCTGGAGTTCAGCCGGCGGCGACCACAGAACACGGCGGGGCACGCCGGACTTGCGCTAGAGGCGTCGGCTTGGCACGCTGAGGGCACCAGGGGATAGCCCTTGATCTTGCGCATCCAAAGGACTAAGTGAGAGGTCGCGGGGTCACCGGAATTCATGCCGGCGACGAGCTTTGGCGGCGGTGGTGTTCGGTGGTGCACGGGCGCGTCGCTACAGTGTATCAGTGAGCAAATGGAGGGGCTGGGCAGCACCTGCTAGGCACGGGGAGCACTAAGAGCAGCGCGGTGAGGCCAGGGGAGCACGGAGGCTATGCGTGCGGCGGCAATGGCGGACGGCGGCTTCGGTGCTCGGCGGTCAGCGGGGATAGAGGAAGAAAACGACGGCGGGGAGAGAGGGGTTCGGTAGAGGAGCTCACGGCGAGGTTGATGAGTAGCTCAGCGTGCTCGGGGACGCTCGGGGGTCGGCGAATCGAACGACGGCGTTCGTCGGAGCAGACGAGGAAGATGGTGACGGTGACGATGCTGCAGGGCATCCGCGGGCGCGTTCTTCGGCTTGGAGCTTCACGGCATTGAGGCGGAGCTCGAGGTCACAACCATGGGCAAGGGGACGGTGGTGGGCGCGGTGCTTTGCGGCGGCGGGCACCGGCGTTCTTGGGTCCCAGGGGGAGCGAGGCAGAGAGCAGGCTGGGGGTGAGTGAGAGGGCAGAGAGTGAGGGAGAGGAGAGAGGGGTCTCTGGGCGTCTCCGTGGCGCCCTCAGAAGAGCCGGGCGTCGCGGTGGAAGCAGGAGCTGGCGCGCGCGCGGCGACCGCGCGCCCCTGCTCCTACTGGCAGGAGGAGGAAGGCGACAGGAGCTGGGGAGGTGGGCTGGCCTAGCCACTTGGGCTGCAGGTAAGGCCCTGGTAAGGTTCTCTCTCTCTTCTGTTTCCTAATTTGTTTTTGTTTTCTAATTATTTGCCTCTGTTTTGAGCTTAGGAAAAATACCAAGGCATTTCCTAAAATCCTGAAAATATTCATGGACACTTGCTAAATTATTTCAGTGGCCCAAAAATAGTTCCAACATTATTTGAACATTTAAATTATTTATAGCATTTAAATGCCCAAAAGTCAAATACAATAAGATTTAATTCAAAAATCCAGGATGGCCTAGAAATAGGTGCATCATTTTTGGCAGAGGTTTTCACCTTTAACAAAAATCATGAACTTTTCTAAAGGGCATTTGGGTTCATTGAAAATATTGTTTACTTGAACCTAGTTGAATGCATTTGGTGCTAGGGTTCAACATCCCCATTTCAAGTTTCTTTGAAAATTAAACATGATGGCATGAGGAACAAGCAAAAGTCAAACAAGGGCTGATCTGGGGCTGTGACAGTTTCACAGCTTCAACTCGAGGTAGTGCATCGACGAGTCGCTTCACCAAACCGAAGTAGCTGCTAGGAATTGTTCGGCTGGCCACATCCGGACTATTAGATCCTTCATGGCCAAGCCGGCCATCCTATGCAGCTCCATCAGCTGCTTCATCTGTTCGTTCAGAGGCGTCGGGTGCTTCGGCGCAAGAAACTACGACCAGAACAGCTTCTCGGTCGAGTTCCCCTCCTGGGCTCGGAAGAACTGTGCGGCATCCACGGCACTCCTCGGCAGATCCGCAAAGGCGTCTGGAGAACTCGACAGCCGTGTGAGTAACGCATACCGCTGACCTCCAAAAATACTCTACAACAGAAAGACCTTACCAGACGCTATTTGCCTCGCCTGGTGGATCTCCTGCGAGCACTTCGGGACTCGACCCGTGCCGCCTTAGCATCCCGGAGAGCTTTGGCCAATTCGGACGATTGGGCCAAAGTCTTCTCCTCCAAACCCTCGCACTTGAGGATGGCGTCCTTTAGCTCCTACTCGACCTCAGCCACCCGTGCTTTGTGTTGCCAATGGGCGGCTTGTTCGGTCTTCAGCTCTCCAGCCGCTTTGTCAGCGGCTGCCTTGTTTGCCTTCGCCTCTTTTTGGGCTTTGGCAAGGGCGCCTTTGAGGGTCTCGACCTTGGCTGCGCCAACTACGCCCATAAACAAAAGCATTCACATGAGTTCATCTCTGAATGTACCTGTCTCTTACGATATATGACCAAACTTTTTCATGCACATACCTTGTGTCTCATCGAACCGCTTGTTAACGCGGTCAATTTCTTCATCGGCCAACTTCAGTTTCCGATTGAGCTTGGAAACATCGGCGGCCTAGGCGGTTGCCGCCAACAGGGAAGCCTGTTACAAAGTAGACAAGTATGTTAGCTCTTTCGCATACTGTCTATGCACATGTATATTTCTTTATATGAAAAAAGAGCGTCTAGAGCATTACGTCGCATACCTCGAAGCCTGTTAATAGGCTGGTAAAAGCTTCATTCAGCCCGCCCTTGGCGGACTGAACCTTCTTTACTACCGCATCCATCAAGGTGCGGTGCTCCTCCACGATGGAAGCACGCTGTGGTGCCTCCACTAGAGTATTCGGCGCCTCCGGATTAGTGGAGGTCGCCGATGGAGCTGATGTTCCCCTCTCCTTCGAAGGGGGCTGCTCGCTCGATCCCGGAGCCATATTGGTCTCTGGGAGAGTGTTCGGCTGGGGCCTGGATTGTTGACAGTCCCCACCGTTAGTTGTCATAGGAGTGCCCCCCATGTCTTCGGCGACCGAGGAATTACCCTCGGGCGCCTTCTCGATAGCCTCGCCCGCCCCTCCATGGCCTGGTCCTTTGGGATAACACCTCGGTGTCATCCATGATGGTAGGCGAGGGGGCTCGTGGCGGCGTCTCGCTCTCTGCCATTTTCGGTGGCAGGGAACTCCCCTCCGATAGCGAAGAGTTCGGGAGATCGCTGGGAGGGCTGAAATATGCATAACATGATAACTTATGTAATGAATATAGGGAGACTAAAGAATGGACAGTAAGTATCTAAAAGCTTACGACTCGGCCAGGGGCTTCAACCTGGGAGGTCTTTTAGGGACCAATTCAGCATCTGAGTCCGAACTGTCCTGGAAAGTCATCTTCTCCCTCTTGGCCGTCTCCCCCTGCGGGTCTTCGGTGGCCGCCCTCTTCTTCTTCCTCTCCTTCCGGGGGAATCGCTCTCCACCTCCTCCTCCTCTTCCTCTTCCTTGTCTCCCTCATGGGAAGAGGGGGCTTCGGTCTCTCCAAACATAGCATCCGTAGGATCCTTGTGGCGGGGGCCGCTCTTGGTCTCCTTGCGCTTTTTCTTTTTGGCCTTTTTCTCCGGCGCCTGATAGGGCGCTGGGACCAGCATCTCGGTCAGCGGGGGTGTGGCTGGGTTTTCGGGCAGCGGAGCCGGGCACTTGATCCACTCTGCCCTTGCCGTCCAACCCTGTACGAAGAAAAGGCAATACATTATATCTAAACTTATTTATCGAGTAGGTGCTCAGGAAAATCTTGTTTACCTGTGAGGCCGGATTCTCGATGTCAAGACCAATGTCTTCGGTCTTCTTAGGCCACTTTTTTTGGGCCTTGAAGAGAAACTTCCAAATATGTTTGTGCGTTGTGCCGAAGAAGTACTTCAAGGTCCGTGGCTCCTCCAGATTAAACTCCCACATATGAGAAGCCCGAAGCAGGCAGGGGAGAGTCTGGCGGAATAGCATCACCTGAATCACATCTGTGAGACTGATGTTTTTGCTTATCATGTTGGTGATGCGCTTTTGCAGCATCTGCACATCCGCCATGGACTCTCGGTCAAGGCCCTTAGCGGTCCAGGAGGTGAGCCTGGTGAGGGGTCTGGATCTGAAATCGGGTGCGGCTAGCCAGTTGGCATTGCAGGGTTCGGTGATGTAGAACCACTTCTGCTGCCTGATGTCGCTTGAAGCTACGTCGGTATTTCCCTAATGAGGAAGGGATGATGCAGCACAGCGGCGGTAGGTATTTCCCTCAGATATGAAACCAAGGTTATCGAACTAGTAGGAGAACCAAGCAACACAATGTAAACATCCCCTGCACACAGATAACAAATCTTCGCAACCCGACGTGTTAAAGGGGTTGTCAATCCCTTCCGCGTACGGCACCTCAAGATAGGCAAACGGACGTACGTGAGATAAATGGGAGTAGATGGATAGATCGAATGCCAATTAAAATAAATAAGAATAAATTGCAGCAAGGTATTTTTGTATTTTTGGTTTAGTAGATCTGAAAATAAATGCAAAATAAAAGTAGATCGCAAAGGCGAATATATGAGAAAGAGACCCGGGGGCCGTAGGTTTGACTAGTGTCTTCTCTCGAGAAAAATAGCAAACGGTGGGTGAACAAATTACTGTTGGGAAATTGATAGAACTTCAAATAATCTTGACGATATCCAGGCAATGATCATTATATAGGCATCACGTCCAAGATTAGTAGACCGACTCCTGCCTGGATCTACTACTATTACTCCACACATCGACCGCTATCCAGCATGCATCTAGTGTATTAAGTTCATGGAGAAACGGAGTAATGCAATAAGAACGATGACATGATGTAGACAAGATCTATCTATGTCGAGATAGACCCCATCATTTTATCCTTAGTAGCAACGATACATACATGTCGGTTCCCCTTCTGTCACTGGGATCAAGCACCGTAAGATCGAACCCACTACAAAGCACCTCTTCCCATTGCAAGATAAAAAGATCAAGTTGGCCAAACAAAACCCAAATATCGGAGAAGAAATACGAGGCTATAAGAAATCATGCATATAAGAGATCAAAGAAACTCAAATAACTTTCATGGATACAAAAAGATAGATCTGGTCATAAACCCAAAGTTCATCGATCCCAACAAACACACCGCAAAAGAGTTACATCATATGGATCTCCAAGAGACCATTGTATTGAGAATTCAGCGAGAGAGAGGAAGCCATCTAGCTACTAACTACGGACCCGAAGGTCTACAAAGAACTACTCACGCATCATCGGAGAGGCACCAATGGAGGTGGTGAACCCCATCCGAGATGGTGTCTAGATTGGATCTGGTGGTTTCGGACTCTATGGCGGCTGGATCAATATTTCGTCGACTCCCCTAGGGTTTTGGGAATATTGGGGTATTTATAGAGCAAAGAGGCGGTCCCGGGGGCACCCGAGGTGGGCACAACCCACCAGGGCGCGCCTGGGCCTCCTGGCGGGTCCTGGTGGGTTGTGCTCTCCTCGCAGCACCCCCCAGGCGCAGCCAGGGCCCATTATGTTCCTTCTGGTCCAAAAAAATCTCCGTAAAGTTTCGTTGCGTTTGGACTCCGTTTGATATTGATTTCCTGCGATGTAAAAAACATGCAGAAAACAACAACTGACACTTGGCACTATGTCAACAGGTTAGTACCAAAAAATGATATAAAATGATAAAATGATTATACAACATCCAAGATTGATAATATAACAACAAGGAACAATAAAAATTATATATATGTTGGAGACGTATCAGTATCCCCAAGCTTAACTCCTACTCGTCCTCGAGTAAGTAAGCGATAAAAACAGAATTTTTGATGTGGAATGCTGGCTATCATGTCATATCATATTCTTTTCTTTATAGCATGGACATTTGGACTTTTATGTGATTCAAAGCAATAGTCTAGTTTTGACATGATAATTTAAATACTCAAGCATATCAACAAGCAACCATGTCTTTCAAAATATCAACGCTAAAATGAGCTATCTCTAGCCCATCATGCTCAACTATCGATCCATTCATGAAACACACTCGCATATTAACTACACCCAATACTCAAGTACGATCATATTGCCTCCTAGTTGGTGCTTTTATAAGAGAAGATGGAGACTCAAATTCAAAAATAAAAATTGCATAAAGTAAAAGAAAGGCCCTTTGCAGAGGGAAGTAGGGATTTGTAGAGGTGCCAGAGCTCAAAGCGAAAAACATAGAGATAAAAACATTTTGGGAGGTATATCCTTCGCACCAACGATAACGACTTAGAGTTCCCAACACTTTCCATGCTAGATATATCATAGGCGGTTCCCAAACAGAAAATAAAGTTTATTCCTTTTTCCACCATACTTTCAGTTTCCATGGCTAGCTGTATCCACGGTTGCCCTCCATACCAACACTTTACAAGGAATTTATTATTTGACAACATAAAGTAAACTCATTTTTTCATTTCGGAACTGGGCATCCCTAAAACCTTTGCCTTACTCTCATGCAATGACAAGTGAATAAACACTCATCGTGAGAATAACACATCCAGCATGAAAAGTATTAGCCACCCCTCACCGCTCCGCGAGCGAAATGAACACACAAAAGAGAAGTTTATTTTGAAAATTAGAAATGCACATGCAAATTTGCTTATAATGGCAAAAGAATACCGCATATAGGTAGATATAGTGGACTCATGTGGCAAAACTGGTTTAAAGGATTTTGGATGCATAAGTAGAGATCATACTTAGTGCAAAAATGAAGGCTAGCAAAAGATTGAGAAGCGACCAACCAAGAAACGGATAATCTCATAAGCAAGCATTAAGCCAAATTAACACCGAATAATGCACCACAAGTAGGATATAATTTCATCGCATGACTATTGACTTTCGTGCTTGCATAGGAAATCACAAACCTTAACACCAATATTCTTACTAAAGCATAATTACTCATCAACATAACTCACATATCACATCATCATATCTCAAAACTATTACTAAGAATCAAGTTTATTTTGTCCAACGATCTTCATGAAAGTTTTTATTATATCTTTCTTAGATATCTATCACTTTGGGACTAATTTTCATGTGTTTCTTTTCATAAGCTCAAACAAATAAAAGTGAAGATCATGAGCATAATATTTTTTTGTTTCTCTCAAAATAATTTAAGTGAAGCAAGAGAGAATTTCTTGAAAATTTTACTAACTCTCAAATAAATCTAAGTGAAGCAAGAGAGCATTTATTCAAAAATACTAAGCACACCGTGCTCAAAAAGATATAAGTGAAGCACTAGAGCAAGTCCATAGCTCATAAAAATTTAAGTGAAGCATAGATAGCAATTCTAACAAGTCATGACATAATTTTGGCTCTCCCAAATAGGTGTGTCCAGCAAGGGATAAAGAATTAAAACACAAAATAAAACAAGCAAAGACTCATATCATACAAGACGCTGCAAGCAAAACACATAGCATGCGACGAATAAAAATATATCTTCGAGTAAAATACCGATGGTCGTTAGAAGAAAGAGGGGATGCCACTCGGGGGCATCCCCAAGCTTAGTTGGTTGCTCATTTTTGGATAATAGCTTGGGATGTCGGGGAATCCCCAAGCTTAGGCTCTTCTACTCCTTATTCCTTCATCCATCGTAAGATAACCCAAAACTTGAAAACTTCAATCACACAAAACACAACAAAACCTTCGTGAGATCCGTTAGTAAAAGAAAGCAAATCACTAATATAAGTACTGTACCAAACCAATTCATATTTTGTTTTTGCATTATATCTACTGTATTCCAACTTTTCTATGGCAAAAACCCATCAAAGAAAACCATAGAGCAATCAAAATAAGCACACAACGTACAAGAAAACAGAATCTGTCAAAACAGAACAGTCTGTAGCAATCTGACTATTTAAAAAACTTCTGGAACTCCAAAAATTCTGAAAAAATAGGAAGACTTGAGAAATTTGTATATTAATCTACTGCAAAAAGAATTGACATTTTAGCAAGCTATGGTAAAAAATGAGAATTGTTTTCATGAGCGCAAAAGTTTCTGTTTTTCAGCAAGATCAAACAACTATCACCCTAGAAGATCCTATAGGTTCTACTTGGCACAAACACTAACTAAAACACAAAAAACACAATCATAATAGTAGCATAATTGTGTAAACACTCAAGAACATAAAGCAAGAATAAAAAATAAATTTTATTCATTGGGTTGCCTCCCAACAAGCGTTATAGTTTTACGCCCTTAGCTAGGCATAAAGCAAGGATCTAAGTTTTGTCATCTTTAGTTTCAGATCCATATGATGGCCTAATGATTGATTCATATGGTGGCCAAATTCTTGTTCTAGGGAAGTGTTACATACCCTTCCTCAAAGGAAATTGGTACTTAATATTGCCTTCTTTCATATCAATCACGGCACCGATAGTGCATAGAAACGGTCAACCAAGAATAATAGGACAAGACGGATTGCAATCAATATCAAGAACAATAAAATATATGGGCACATAATTCATATTTGCAAGAATAAGAACATCATTAATTCTTCCCATAGGCTTTTTAATAGTAGAATCCGCCAAGTGCAAATTTAAAGAACATTCTTCAAGATCGGTAAAACCAAGCACATCACATAAAGATTTCGGAATTGTAGAAACACTAGCACCCAAGTCACATAAAGCAAAACATTCATAACTTTTAATCTTGACTTTGATAGTAGGTTCCCACTAATCATGCAATTTTCTAGGAATTGAAACTTCTAATTCCAATTTTCTTCAAAAGCTTTCATCATAGCATCAACAATATGTTTAGTAAAAGCTTTATTTTGTTCATAAGAATGGGGTGAATTTATCATGGATTGCAACAAAGAAATACAATCAACCAAAGAGAAACTATCATAATTAAAGTCTTTGTAATCCAAAAGAGTGGGCACATCACTAGCTAAAATTTTGACCTCTTCAAACCCACTTTCATCAATTTTCTCAATAAGATTTTCACCCTCCAAAATATTGGGACGCCTTCTACCTAAAGTTGACTCTTCTCCAGTCCCTTTTTCATCAATCTTAATTTTACTAAACAAGGAATCAATAGAAGAAACACCAATCATTTTAAGATCTTCATCACTTTTGCGAAAGAAATCACTAGAAAACGCTTTTTCTAAAAATTCTCTTTTAGCTCTAAGCATAGCGGTTCTTTTCTTACTTTCATCTATAGAAACATAAAGAGCTTTAATTGATTCATCTACTTTCGGCACAAAAATTTTCATCATGAGCAATTCTATCAACACTTCTAGACAAATCATCAATCTTACTCAACTTTTCTTCTATGGAAGTGTTGAAAACTTTTTGTGTGTCGATAAATTCTTTAATATTGTTCTCAAGATCAGAGGTGTTCCTATTATTATTATAAGATTGATTTCCATAGGAATTACCATAATTATTAGAGGAATTACTAGGAAAAGGCCTAGGATTAAAATTACCTCTTCAAGCATTGTAATTGAAATTATTTTGAGAGATAAAATTCACATCTATGGCATCACTATTTTCCTCAATCAAGGTAGACAAAGGCATATCATCAAAGTCAATAGGAGAAATTTTACTAGCAACCAATTTCATAAGAGCACCAACTTTTTTACTCAAAGAAGAAATTTCTTTAGTCGAATTAATTTTTTTACTAGTAGGAGCCCTTTCGGTATGCCATTGTGAATAATTTGCCATGATATTATCAAGAAATTTGGTGGATTCTCCCAAAGTAATTTCCATAAAAGTACCACCCGCGGCATAATCTAAAAGATTCCGAGAAATAAAATTCAAACCCGCATAAATTTTTTGTATGATCGTCCAAAGATTTAACCCATGAGTTGGGCAATTCCTTAGCATCATTTTCATCCTTTCCCAAGATTGTGCAACATGCTCATGTCCAAGTTGCTTGAAATTCATGATCTGGGTTCTAAGGGAAATCATTTTTGCGGGCAGAAAATACTTAGTGATAAAAGCATCTTTGCATTTATTCCAAGAATCGATACTATTGCGAGGTAAAGAAGAGAACCAAATTTTTGTAGAATCACGCAAAGAAAACTGAAATAATTTCATCATCACCACATCATTGTCCACATCTCTTTTCTTTTGCATATCACATAATTCCACGAAGATATTAAGATGGGAAGCGGCATCCTCATTAGGAGTACCGAAAAATTGATCTTTCATAACAAGATTCACAAAAGCTGTATTAATATCACAAGACTCTGCACTAGTGGCGGGAGGAGCAACCGGAGTGCCAATAAAATCATTGTTGTTGGTATTTGAGAAATCTCATAACTTGGTGCTCGCTTGAGTCATGATGACCACACAACAAGATTGCACTCAAAAACAGATTCGGCAAGAAAACGGCGAACTGAAAAGAAGGGCGAATAAAACGACAAATTTTTGTGAAGTGGGGGAGAGGAAAACGAGAGGCAAATGGCAAATAATGTAAATTGCGAGGAGATGAGATTTGTGATTAGGAATCTGGTATATGTTGAGGATCCTCCCCGGCAACGGCGCCAGAAATTCCTTTTGATGTCGCTTGAAGCTACGTCGGTATTTCCCCAAAGAGGAAGGGATGATGCAACACAATGGCGGTAGGAATTTCCCTCAGATATGAAACCAAGGTTATCGAACCAGTAGGAGAACCAAGAAACACAACGTAAATAGCCCCTGCACACAGATAACAAATCCTCGCAACCCGACATGTTCGAGGTATGGTGCCTCAAGATAAGCAAACGAACATGAGATAAATTGTATTAGATGGATAGATCGAATGCCAAATAAAATAAATAACAATAAATTGCAGCAAGGTATTTTTGTATTTTTGGTTTAGTAGATCTGAAAATAAATGCAAAATAAAAGTAGATCGCAAAGGCGAATATATGAGAAAGAGACCCGGGGGCCGTAGGTTTGACTAGTGTCTTCTCTCGAGAAAAATAGCAAACGGTGGGTGAACAAATTACTGTTGGGAAATTGATAGAACTTCAAATAATCTTGACGATATCCAGGCAATGATCATTATATAGGCATCACGTCCAAGATTAGTAGACCGACTCCTGCCTGGATCTACTACTATTACTCCACACATCGACCGCTATCCAGCATGCATCTAGTGTATTAAGTTCATGGAGAAACGGAGTAATGTAATAAGAACGATGAGATGATGTAGACAAGATCTATCTATGTCGAGATAGACCCCATCGTTTTATCCTTAGTACCAACGATACATACATGTCGGTTCCCCTTCTGTCACTGGGATCAAGCACCGTAAGATCGAACCCACTACAAAGCACCTCTTCCCATTGCAAGATAAAAAGATCAAGTTGGCCAAACAAAACCCAAATATCGGAGAAGAAATACGAGGCTATAAGCAATCATGCATATAAGAGATCAAAGAAACTCAAATAACTTTCATGGATACAAAAAGATAGATCTGATCATAAACACAAAGTTCATCGATCCCAACAAACACACCGCAAAAGAGTTACATCATATGGATCTCCAAGAGACCATTGTATTGAGAATTCAGCGAGAGAGAGGAAGCCATCTAGCTACTAACTACGGACCCGAAGGTCTACAAAGAACTACTCACGCATCATCGGAGAGGCACCAATGGAGGTGGTGAACCCCATCCGAGATGGTGTCTAGATTGGATCTGGTGGTTTCGGACTCTATGGCGGCTGGATCAATATTTCGTCGACTCCCCTAAGGTTTTGGGAATATTAGGGTATTTATAGAGCAAAGAGGCGGTCCCGGGGGCACCCGAGGTGGGCACAACCCACCAGGGCGCGCCTGGGCCTCCTGGCGGGTCCTGGTGGGTTGTGCTCTCCTCGCAGCACCCCCAGGCGCAGCCAGGGCCCATTATGTTCCTTCTGGTCCCAAAAAATCTCCGTAAAGTTTCGTTGCGTTTGGACTCCGTTTGATATTGATTTCCTGCGATGTAAAAAACATGCAGAAAACAACAACTGGCACTTGGCACTATGTCAATAGGTTAGTACCAAAAAATGATATAAAATGATAAAATGATTATACAACATCCAAGATTGATAATATAACAACAAGGAACAATAAAAATTATATATATGTTGGAGACGTATCAGCATCCCCAAGCTTAACTCCTACTCGTCCTCGAGTAGGTAAGTGATAAAAACAGAATTTTTGATGTGGAATGCTGGCTATCATGTCATATCATATTCTTTTCTTTATAGCATGGACATTTGGACTTTTATGTGATTCAAAGCAATAGTCTAGTTTTGACATGATAATTTAAATACTCAAGCATATCAACAAGCAACCATGTCTTTCAAAATATCAACGCTAAAATGAGTTATCCCTAGCCCATCATGCTCAACTATCGATCCATTCATGAAACACACTCGCATATTAGCTACACCCAATACTCAAGTACGATCATATTGCCTCCTAGTTGGTGCTTTTATAAGAGAAGATGGAGACTCAAATTCAAAAATAAAAATTGCATAAAGTAAAAGAAAGGCCCTTTGCAGAGGGAAGTAGGGATTTGTAGAGGTGCCAGAGCTCAAAGCGAAAAACATAGAGATAAAAACATTTTGGGAGGTGTATCCTTCGCACCAACAATAACGACTTAGAGTTCCCAACACTTTCCATGCTAGATATATCATAGGCGGTTCCCAAACAGAAAATAAAGTTTATTCCTTTTTCCACCATACTTTCAGTTTCCATGGCTAGCTGTATCCACGGTTGCCCTCCATACCAACACTTTCCAAGGAATTTATTATTTGACAACATAAAGTAAACTCATTTTTTCATTTCGGAACTGGGCATCCCTAAAACCTTTGCCTTACTCTCATGCAATGACAAGTGAATAAACACTCATCGTGAGAATAACACATCCAGCATGAAAAGTATTAGCCGCCCCTCACCGCTCCACGAGCGAAATGAACACACAAAAGAGAAGTTTATTTTGAAAATTAGAAATGCACATGCAAATTTGCTTATAACGGCAAAAGAATACCGCATATAGGTAGATATAGTGGACTCATGTGGCAAAACTGGTTTAAAGGATTTTGAATGCATAAGTAGAGATCATACTTAGTGCAAAAATGAAGGCTAGCAAAAGATTGAGAAGCGACCAACCAAGAAACGGATAATCTCATAAGCAAGCATTAAGCCAAATTAACACCGAATAATGCACCACAAGTAGGATATAATTTCATCGCATGACTATTGACTTTCGTGCTTGCATAGGAAATCACAAACCTTAACACCAATATTCTTACTAAAGCATAATTACTCATCAACATAACTCACATATCACATCATCATATCTCAAAACTATTACTAAGAATCAAGTTTATTTTGTCCAACGATCTTCATGAAAGTTTTTATTATATCTTTCAGAGTAGAGCCTCGCACATGACGATGAACGCACATGACGATGAACGCCGAGATGTGAAGGAAGGAGTTTGGGGCTAGATCATGGAAATCCATCACGTAATAGAACATGAGGCCGTGGACGAAGGGGTGAAGAGGAAACCCTAGCCCGCGGAGGAAGTGGGGTATGAATACTACTCTCTCGCCAGGCTCCGGGGTAGGTGTGACCTCACCCTTGTTGGGGAGCCTGTGCACGATGTTCGCAGACAGATACCCCGCGCCTTAGAGCCCCTTGACGTCCTTCTCAGTAACGGAGGAGGCCTCCCACTTGCCCTTGGAACCAGATCCAGACATGGCTGGGGAGGTTAGTGGCGGGGGTAATGGTTGAGATTTCAAGAACTGGAGCTGAGAGGAAGGGAAGGCAAGAGCTAGGAGAAAGGCGTGGGAGAAAGAGAAGGAATCTTTACCCTCTTATATAGGCGGTGAAATGCCAAAGGCCACCCCTCTCAAGCTTTAAAACTCGCCAGTTCCTGAAGAGATCATGCGAATGGCACGGTTGGGTTACCCAAAACCGTATTGATGAGGATCCCGTAATGGGCGGGCACGATCTCTGTTTTGACAAGACGTGCCAATGGAGGCTGTGCCTCGAAACGCGAAGCGAGAGGCGTGGAAACGGTTCGAAATATTAAGAGCCCAGATGCAATGCTTCGCTGAAAAAGTTATCAGTAAAAATACATTGTTTTATTTGGATATATTGCCTTCGTGGCTAAGGGTTGTAACATTTATACAGGGCCGGACATAGTTCCATTGTTTAGAGAATTGTTTCAAAGTGTTTTAAGAGGAGGAACCAGCCTTGCAATGCCGAAGACAATCTGCGTGCCGAACACATAGTCATCGAAGACTGGTTTAGGGGCTACTGAGGGAGTCCTGGATTAGGGGGTCCTCAGGTGTCCGGGCTATTTGACATGGGCAGGACTGATAGGCCGTGAAGATACAAGCAGAAGACTTTCCCCCGTGTCCGGGAAGGACTCCCCTATGCGTGGATGGCAAGATTGGTGTCCAGATATGTTATTTCCTTCCCTCACAAACCGACCATGTACAACCCTAGGTCCCTCCGGTGTGTATATAAATCGGAGGGTTTAGTCCATCGAGGCTATCAGAATTCTCATAGGCTAGACAACTAGGGTTCATCCATTACGATCTCGAGGTAGATCAACTCTTGTAACCCCTATACTCATCGAATATAATCAAGCAGGAAGTAGGGTTTTACCTCCTTTAAGAGGGCCTGAACCTGGGTAAACATTGTGTCCCCCTTGTCTCCTATTACCATTGATCCTCAGCGCACAGTTCGGGACCCCCTACCCGAGATCTGCCCGTTTTGACACTGCAACGAGCCATTAGTCTCATCGAACCGCACATCTACAGTTTCAACCACTTTATAGTGAAAGAGGTTGAAGACTTTGTAGGTGTGCGAATCCTTTCCGTGACCAAGCATAAAACCTTCATGTGGTTTTGGTGCAAATTTTGAAGTGTGATGTGGATCCTTGATCCAGCACCTAGCACCAAAGACCTTGAAACAACTGACATTTGGCTCCTTACCAGTCAGGAGCTCATAAGATGTCTTCTTGAAGAACTTATGAAGATAAACTCTGTTGATGATGTGGCAAGTAGTATCAATGGCTTCATGTCAGAACTTCCTTGAGTCTTGTACTCATCAAGCATCGTACATGCCATCTCAATGAGGGTTCTGTTCTTTCGCTCCATGATGCCATTCTGCTGAGGTGTGTATGGAGCAGAGAACTCATGTGTGATGCCCAATGTATCAAGATAAGTGTCAAGGCCGGTGTTCTTGAATTCTGTGCCGTTGTCACTCCTGATGTGCTTGATCTTGATGCCATAATTTGTCATGGCATGATTGGCGAAGCGTCTGAAGACATCCTGCACTTCAGTCTTGTAGAGAATTATGTGCACCCATGTGTATCTTGAATAATCATCAACAATAACGAAGCCATAAAGATGTGCAGTGGTAGTAAGGGTAGAGTAATGAGTAGGGACAAATAAGTTCATGTGAAGCAGCTCGAAGGGGCGTGATGTAGTCATGATTGTATTCGAGGGATGCTTGGCCCTTGTCATCTTCCCGGCTTCACAAGCACCACATAGATGATCCTTCTTGAACTTGACACCCTTGATGCCAATGATATGCTTCTTCTTCACAAGAGTGTGCAAGTTCCTCATACCCGCATGTCCTAGCTTTCGATGCCAGAGCCAGCACTCTGAAGCTTTTGCTAGAAGACATGTGACAAGCTGTGGTCCTGTAGAGAAATCTACCATATACAGATCGTCTCTTCGATACCCTTCGAAGACTAGACATTTGTCAGATTCCATAAGCACAAGGCAACGATATTTCCCAAATATCACAATCATGTTCAGATCACAAAGCATTGAGACCGACATTAAGTTGAATCCAAGGGATTCAACAAGCATCACTTTATCCATGTGTTGATCCTTTGAGATTGCAATTCTACCTAGGCCCAATACCTTGCTTTTATTAGTGTCAGCGAACGTGATGTGACTTTTGTCAAACGGACGTAGGGTTGAGTCCATAAGAAGACTTCGATCACCAGTCATGTGGTTAGTGCATCCACTATCGATAAGCCACCCAGTAGCCTTCGGAGCCGTACCCAATAGTGCAGTTAGGGGGATAGGCTTCACGAAGAGAAGTGTGAAGCGCAAAAATTTGACGAACAAGCATACTATCAAAGTTCAGATCCTTGTTAGGTAAGATAGGATGTTTGTCAAGAAACCCTGGGACGAAATACATAGTAAGACCATTCTGGCACTTTATCTTGCATCCCACAAGATGTTTTAGGTCCCCAACATTAGCGCTAGAAGCCTTTGATTTCCGTCTGGAGACCTTTCCCTACAAAAGAAAGTTAATTCTTCTTAACCACCCACATCTTCAGGGGTGGCTTAGAAGCAATGAGTCTAAGTACAGCATCTGAGAACTTTGGCTTTGGAGCCCTAGCAAATAGCCTTGCAGGAGGTGAATAATACTCATAAGAATATGCAGAAAAGTTCTTTGTTTTATGAACATAGCGGTTTGAAGAAACACGCTCATATTCATGAGTCTGAGTATGGTTTCCCTGCAAAACATTGGCGTTAGGGTGACCTTGTGAGGTCCTCTGTCTGTATCAAGCCTTTGGACCATATGAAGCCTTAGGTCTGGGGTTTGTCTTCTTCCTAGGTGGTGTCATGACGACATTCACGGGAAGCTTCTCAAGACAAATTTTGGGCACCCAGATCTTCTTCAAAGGTGGTCCATTCCTGCAGTTAGTACCAATAAACCTGGCAAACACTTCACCATTCCGATTCTTAATCAGCTTATAATTGGCGTCAAAGGATTCATCAATGATAATGGGGTTAGCACAAGTGAAGCCAGATAAGGTGGGTGGGTCCACTAAAGGGCCCTTTGCAGCAACCCATGTGGTTTTGGGGTACTGCTCAGGCTTCCAGTAAGAACCATCAACATTCATTTTCCTCTAGAACCCAACACCCTCTTTCCTAGGGTTTCGGTTCAGAATCTGTTTCTTGAGGACATCACATAGTGTCTGATGCCCTTTGAGGCTTTTGTACATGCCTATTTCAAGCAATGTCTTCAACCTGGCATTCTCATCAGCAATAGTAGTGGTATCCTCAGTAGAGGGGTTAGTTACCACATTAAGAGTTGAAGATATTGCAACTTAAGAGGCAATGGAATATTCAGTGTAACATCCCAAATTTTCAATTTCGAATGTTATACATAGGTCATCATATGCATATCATATTTTATTTGCATTTTGGTTTTGATCCTAGAAATTCTAAGAAACCCAAGGACCCACGGAGAGAGTTGGGGATTTCATTATTTTAATCTTTGAATTTTTCTGAAATTTGAAAATAGGATCATTTTGGTTTTAATAATTTTCTCTCCAAATATAAAAAATAAAAGAGAGGAGATAATATGACTTCTCCAAAATAAAAGAAATATTGGAGGAAAAATGTTAAAATAAAATAATAATTTTATTTGGATTTTTATTGCTATTTTATATGAATTAGAAAAATATGCATTTTTTCAAAATTGCATTTTAGGCGAGAAAAATGTCCGCTATGTTCTAAATATTTCATTTAGACGGCAAAAATTATTTTTGGCATTTTTAGAATTTTTTTATATTTATTTAGGGTTTTTCTTTTTGGCGGAGTTTATTTTAAAAAAAAATCCCGGACCGAACTGGGCTGAAGGCCCAGCCGGCCCGATGCGCCGCTACCTTCCCCGCCTCGCCCCGCCGTGCCCTCGCCGGACTCCCGAGGGAGTCCGAGCTCGCCACGCCCCGCCGCCCGACCCCCCCCAATCGGACCGCCGCCACCCCCTCCTCTTTAAAAGGGCCGGCCCCGAACCCTCTGCCCTCGTCCCGCCCCGCCGCCGCAACCACCACCGCCGCAGCCGCCGCCCCGCGCCGCCTGCTGCCGCCGCCGCCCCACGCCGCCCGCTGCCGCGCCGACCCCGCCGCTCGCCGGAATCCCGCCGCCGCCGTTGAGTTCATCGCTGCCGGTTGTTTTCGATTTTAGTTATAAACCGTCGGTTTTTTTAAAACCCTAGATCAGTTTTTTTATTAGATCAGTTCGGTTTTCTTCGGTTTAGGTTAATTAACGAACGTTCGTTCGTTAGTTCGTTTTAACAAACCGCCGCCGCCGTTGAGTTCATCGCCGCCGGTTGTTTTCGGTTTTAGGTATAAACCGTCGGTTTTTTAAAACCCTAGATCAGTTTTTTTATTAGATCAGTTCGGTTTTCTTGGTTTTCTTCGGTTTAGGTTAATTAACGAACGTTCGTTCGTTAGTTCGTTTTAACAAACAAATTCACCCGTTTGCCTCTGTTAGCGAACGTTCGCGCGGTAGTTTTTTCTTTTTATTTTATTTTCGGCCAGGGACCTATCCGCGATTATTTTTATCACATATTAGCCCCTGATCTTCGAACCCTCGTAACTTTTTAACCGTTCGTCCAAATCTAGTGAAACCAACGCCAAAATTTTCGTCTCGAGCCCCTCTTTCTGGTTAATCAACTTGAACATGATTTTGACAGTTTAAAATTTGGTTTCAAGCAGATTTGAATTCGAAGTTCTTTTGACCGTAGTTTGAGTTTCGTAGCTCCGATTTAGTTGATTGTTTTTGCAAATCGAAGCTCTTCAGTTGAACTTTCAGATTGGATCTTCTTATTTGAGTTTTACCCTTGCATCTATTCTTGATTGCTTATGTCTATTGTTTGTTTGCTATAGAATTTCCGAAGTGCGAAGCGTGCTACTACGAGTCTCTAGGGTTTGCAGATCGTTAGCAAGGCAAGTAACACATTGATCATACCCCTTTATTACCCAGTTTTTATGCATTAGTTACAATCCTCAAACACTGCATGGTTAGGATGTGATTAACATGTGGGAATTGGGAAGTAGACAGAGAGGTAGAACGTATTACCCATTTATTATCAAACCCCTGGGAGTTACTTCTACGTTATGCTTATATTGCTATGCTATGCTCGTAGGCGTGGTTTGGTTTGAGTGATCCATGATAGATGTGAGATTGTTAATTAATGGTTAACTTAAGGTGGCTACTTAAATACACATCTGGGTGGATTGGTTGCGGGCACCTGGGGATATACCAGTGTTGTCTTTTGGTTCGCCACCCAGGCTCAAAGGGATCATAAGATTATTCATGCTAAAAACTTCCGTGTGCAGCCACAAGCTATTATGGGCTCTAGCATAGTTGAGTATGTTGCATGACCTCTTTCAGTGGTAGGCTAGCAGATGTAGGGGAAAGTAGGTGTAACTGTCTACCCAGAGTAAAGAGTTAATGCTTCTGAAAGACTGTGTCTCGGTCATCCGTTTCTCAAACACCCTATAGTGCGAGAAATCCAATGGAGGAGATCGAGTCTTGTGTGGAAAAGTGCGCAAACCTCTGCAGAGTGTACAAACTAATCATGGTTAGCCGTGTCCCCGGTTATGGACATCTTGAGTATCTGGTTCTTGGATTATCATGTTGATCTCAACACTCTAAATTAATTTGTTGGGTTGTTAATTACTATTTAATGGGGATTGAGATGGGGTTACCATTCTCAATGTTTATCAACTACCATGATAGTTAAATAAAATTTATTCCTTTGTAGTAGGGAAAAATTGGCTTTTCGCAAAATATTAACCATAGAGCTTTCCACCAGCAATATATGCATGTAGTGATAGCATTTATTCCGTTCATTGCTCTACTGTGTTATATTGCCAGCATATTCCATGTGCTGACCCATTTCGGGCTGCAACGTATCATATTGCAGACTTTTCAGATGAAGAGTAAGGTGCGCTAGGTCATTGTCGTTCACTTAGCTATGCCGTTGGAGTTGATGGACTCACTTTACCTTCCAAGCCTTCCACTGTTATCATATTTAGATGGCCTTAAGCCATATTATTGTAATAAGTTCTCTTCCGAGACATTCGATGTAATAAGTGTGTGATTGAACTCTGTTATAAATCCTTCAAGTACTGTGTGTGTCAGCATTACTGATCCAGGGATGACACTTATACACAGAGATTTGACCGTATGAGGTTAGATCGCTACAAGATGGTATCAGAGCACACGCTGATTGTAGGACACGACCACTAAGATAAGACATAGGTCACTCTTCTCTACTCATTTCTGACTCCTCTCCATTTTCCACTCTATATGATGGCGGGCTCAACGAACAAGTTTGCACAACTGGATGAAGACACACCATTTGGACGACACTTGCAGGAAGTCACTAGGTACCTGAACATAGGAATACGAAGCTTCACCGGGATCTACACCGCCACTTTACCAGAAGAGGAGCGTTGGATGATTCGAGTTCAAGTTCCAGGAAGGACATTCATGCCAGTTACTGAGCCCATAATGTTTTCCTTTGATGCACCAACCTGGAGTCTAGGTAAGAGCATGCCAGCCCACATCGCCATGGGATGTATCGGCGAAGTTTATCACAAAGATCTTAAGGACACCATCTACCAGATATGTGGGCGCCAAGATGAGCAATGGGAGATGATCAGCACCAGGAGGGACATGTCCATTGCAGCTTTCATCCAGGAGTTAAACCAGCACATTCGTCGCCAGGAGAACCAAATGTGCGCAAGCATGTTAGACCTGAAGAAGGTGATGACCAGGAACATGGAGCTAGAAGAGGAACTCAAGTCTACACGCGATGGATATGAGGAGGAAATTGCAATACTAGTGGAGAAGAATGACGACCTAACAAGGAGGCTAGGAGTATTCATGGGAGACCCCTCGCCAGGAGGAGATGACAACCATCCCCAGGACTACATCATCATCGACGACACCGACTACGACCCTGACAGTAGGGATGATAATTATGAAGACGAAGCTGGAGCGGATATCATGGAGTCTTCTGCCGATCAAAATTTCTAGTCGACCACCATATTATCAGTAGTATCTCCCCATGTATATAGTAGTAGTCCGAGCACTGTAACGATAGTTAGATCGATTGTATGCCCTTGTTTGAATTGAGTGGTGTGATATGAATGTGTTTGTCTCATGTGCAAATGGGTAGTGCTTTCTCATTAGACCTCAGTCTATTCTAATCTCTCCCCTCTAAACCCATCAGATGCCTCCGAGATGTGACCCCGGATTTGTCTTCCCACCGGAGCTCACTTAGTTGATCCAACAGCAGAATGCCTTGATGTAGCTACTAGTCCAGAACCAAGGCAACAACAACAACAACAACAACAACAACAACAACAACCCACCGCCACCACCTCGAGTTGACAACTTAGCCCGTTTTCTGAGGTTGCAACCGCTGGTGTTTTCTAGTAGGACCGAGCCGATAGTTGCTGATGACTGGCTATGGATGATTGGAAGGGAGTTGACCACCGCAGGCTGCACAGATGCAGAGAAGGTGCGTTTGCCACACATCAATTTGATGGACCCGTAGCCTCATGGTGGGAGAATTACGCAGCCACTTTCCCCATAGCCAATGTCACTTGGGAGCAGTTTCAGCAAGCATTCCGCACAACACATGTCTCAACTGGAGCTATGAGCATGAAGAAGCGTGAGTTTCGCAACTTACGCCAGGGAAACCGTACTGTGGGGCAGTACGTGGATGAGTTCAGCAAGTTAGCCCGCTATGCCCCAGATGATGTGGCCACAGACGCCGCGAAGCAGGAGAAGTTTATGGAAGGGTTGAATGATGAGCTGAGTATGCAGTTGATGGTAGCAACATTTGCTACCTACCAGGACTTGGTAGATAGGGCTCTTATGATTGAAGGGAAGCAGCAACAGATAGAGAGCCGCAAAAGGAAGTATGGACAAGGGAAGTACAATTTAGGAGCTCAGCAGAAGCCTCGTTTTACCCCGAACTCAGGAGGATATACCCATAACCATGGAGGCCATACCCACAATGGAGGAAGTTCGCATAACCACAGTGGCCCCAAGAATGGAAATGGGAATGAAGCAGGCAGCAACCAGAACCGCTCTAACCCAGCCACACCCGCCAAGAAGGACCAAAGTCACATTACATGTTTCAAGTGCGGGAAGACTGGACACTATGCCAATGAGTGTCCTGAAGCAAAGAATGGAAATGGCAATGGAAGCTCTAGGAAGAAGCCCAACCCTTTCAATAGGGGACAAGTGAACCACGTTAACGTGGAGGAGGTTGAAGAGCAGCCAGATGCAGTTATAGGTAAGTTTTTGGTTAAGTCATTTACTGCAATCGTTCTTTTTGATACTGGTGCATCTCATTCATAGATTTCAAGGGGATTTGTGGATAAGTATAAGTTGCCCACCAAGGTTCTTAGAACACCTATGTTAGTAAGCTCGCCAGGAGCGGAGTATATGGCAAGCCAAGGATGTTTTCAGATGCCATTTGCCATAGGTAGGCACGTGTTCCCCTCAGACTTAATAATTCTGGAGTCGCAAGGATTGGATGTGATACTAGGCACGGATTGGCTATCGATGTATGGAGGAAACATCGATTGTGCCAGTAAGTCAATTATGCTCACCACCCCGGAGGGAAAAAGGATTAAGTATGTACCCAAACATGCGCCAAAGAGGACCCAAGTAAATTCCCTCTCAGGAGTTGTTCAGAAGGAAGTGCCTGTTGTGAAGGATTACCCGGATGTATTTCCAGAGGAACTACCTGGAATGCTGCCGCATCGAGACATTGAGTTTTTGATAGAACTGTTGCCAGGCACTGGACCGATATCGAAGAGGCCATACCGGATGCCCGCAAATGATCTGGAGGAGATTAAGAAGCAGATTAAAGAGTTATTGGAGAAATGATACATTCGACGAAGTTCGTCACCGCGGGGAGCCCCAGTGCTCTTGGTTGAGAAGAAGGATGGATCGTTGAGAATGGTTGTTGATTATCATGCATTGAATGAAGTGACGATCAAGAACAAGTATCCAGTACCGATGATCAATGATTTGTTTGACCAGTTGCAAGGAGCTAAAGTATTCTCCAAGATCGATCTGCGATCAGGATACCACCAGTTGAAGATTCGAGAACAGGATATACCTAAGACAGCTTTCACCACAAGGTACGGGCTATATGAGTATACGGTTATGTCATTTGGATTGACTAATGCCCCTGCCTATTTCATGAGTATGATGAATAATGTGTTCATGGAGTTCTTGGATCAGTTTGTTGTGGTGTTCATTGATGATATCTTGGTATACTCGAAGAATGAAGAGGAACACAATTCAAGGAGCATTTGTGTTTAGTTCTCGAGAAGCTCAGGGAACATCAGTTGTATGCCAAGTTCAGCAAGTGTGAGTTTTGGTTGAAGGAAGTTGGATTTCTTGGACATGTTATATCAGGAGAAGGTATAGCAGTAGATCCTACCAAGGTTCAGTCTGTCACTGATTGGATAGCACCCACCTCAGTTGGAGAGATCCGCAGTTTTCTAGGACTCGCGGGATATTACCGGAGATTCATTGAGAATTTTTCCAAGATTGCGAAGCCTATGACGGAGTTGTTGAAGAAGGATACCAAGTTCAAATGAAAAGATGAATGTGAGGCAAGTTTTCAGGAGCTGAAGAAACGTCTAGTTACAGCCCCAATGCTGATTCTGTTGGATATACGCAAGGATTTCCAAGTGTATTGCGATGCTTCTCGCTTAGGACTTGGAGGTGTACTTATGCAAGACGGAAGAGTTGTTTCATATGCCTCACGTCAGCTTCGACCGCATGAGTTAAATTATGTCATGCATGATTTGGAGTTAGCAGCTGTAGTGCATGCACTCAAGACCTAGAGACATTTTCTTATTGGAAATCATTGTGATGTGTACACGGATCATAAGAGCTTGAAGTACATTTTCACCCAGAAGGAGATGAATCTCAGGCAAAGGAGATGGTTGGAGCTTATAAAGGATTATGATATGAAGTTGCATTATCATCCAGGCAAGGCCAATGTTGTAGCAGACGCTTTGAGCCGAAAGAGTTATGCCAATACCCTCGTGAGCGGAATATTATCTAAGGAGTTAGCAGAAGATCTCAGGGAGCTACGTTTGGAGATAGTCCCTAGAGGTTTTGTTGAAGTGATGGAGGTTCAGTCGACATTATTAGGAAAGATTCGAGAAGCTTAGAAGGATGATAAGGAAATTGCTGAGATAAAGGAGAAAATGAGCAAAGGAAAATCCAAGGGTTTTCGTGAGGATGAGCACGACACTTTGTGGTTTGAGGACCGTGTTTATGTGCCCAATAATGCAGAGATCAGGAAGTTAATACTTCAGGAAGCTCATGACTCGCCATACTCGATACACCCCGGAAACACCAAGATGTATTTGGATTTGAAGGAGCATTTCTGGTGGACAGGAATGAAGAAGGATATTGCTGAGTATGTAGCTGTATGTGATGTATGTCAGAGAGTGAAGGTAGAACATCATAAGCCAGAAGGATTACTGCAGCCTATACCGATACCCGAATGGAAGTGGGACAAGCTTGGCATGGATTTCATCACCAGATTGCCCAGGACCCGATCGGGATATGATTCTATCTGGGTAGTAGTGGATCGTTTAACCAAAGGGCTCACTTTATCCCAGTGAGAACCACTTATACAAGTGCAAAGTTGGCCAAGTTATATATGACCAGGATCATATGTCTGCATGGAGTTCTGACGACCATCGTATCAGATCGAGGGACCCAGTTTACTTCGAAGTTTTGGAATCAGCTACACCAGACTTTGGGTACCAGGCTAGAGTTTAGTAGAGCCTTTCATCCACAGACAGATGGACAGACCGAGAGAGTCAATCAGATTCTGGAGGACAACCTACCCTACGCGGAGTTCTCATACAACAACAGCTACCAGGCCAGTTTGAAGAAGGCACCTTTCGAAGCTTTGTATGGAAGGAGGTGCAGGACACCGTTGATGTGGGATGAAGTTGGAGACCGTCAGTTGTTTGGACCTGATTTGATTAAAGAGTCCGAAGAGAAGGTTAAATTGATTCGCGATAGCCTGAAGGTAGCTCAGTCCAGGCAGAAGAGTTATGCAGACTCAAAACACAAGGAGGTAGTCTATGAAATCGGAGACAGAGCATATCTTCGAGTGTCACCTCTGCGAGGAGTTAAACGCTTTGGAGTTAAGGGAAAGTTAGCCCCGAGATTTGTAGGACCATACCGAGTTTTGGAACGTATGGGAGAAGTGGCCTACAATTTGGAGTTGCCCAAAGGACTGTCAAGAGTTCATGATGTGTTTCACGTTTCCCAGTTGAAGAAGTGCCATGCTGAGATGGCCGATATTCCTTTGACAGGTACAGTGCCCCTGGAAGCAATTCAATTGGATAGTGATCTGACCTACGAGGAGAAACCGGTCAAGATTCTCGAGTTTGCCAGCCGAGTCACACGCAACAAGGTTATCAAGTTTTGCAAAGTTCAGTGGAGCCACCATACCAAGGATGAAGCCACCTGGGAACGAGAGGACGATCCATGGAAAGACCACCCACACCTATTTTCTAGCCAACCCGAATCTCGAGGGAGAGATTCATCTTAAGGGGGTAGGTTTGTAACATCCGAAATTTTCAATTTGGAATGTTATACATAGGTCATCATATGCATATCATATTTTATTTGCATTTTGGTTTTGATCCTAGAAATTCTAAGCAACTCAAGGACCCACGGAGTGAGTTGGGGATTTCATTATTTTCATCTTTGAATTTTCTCAAATTTGAAAATAGGATCATTTTGGTTTTAATAATTTTTCTCTCGAAATAATATTTCCAAATATAAAAAATAAAAGAGAGGAGATAATATGACTTCTCCAAAATAAAAGAAATATTGGAGGAAAAATGTTAAAATGAAATAATAATTTTATTTGGATTTTTATTGCTATTTTATTTGAATTAGAAAATATGCATTTTTCAAAATGCATTTTAGGCCAGAAAAATGTTCACTATGTTCTAAATATTTTATTTAGACGGTGCAAATTGTTTTTGGCATATTTAGAATTTTTTTATATTTACTTAGGATTTTTCTTTTCGGCGGGGTTTATTAAAAAAATCTCGCACCGAACTGGGCCGAAGGCCCAGCCGGCCCGCTGCGCCGCCGCCTTCCCCGCCTCGCCCCGCCGTGCCCTCGCCGGACTCCCGAGGGAGACCGAGATCGCCACGCCGCGCCGCCCGACCCCCTCCCCAAGTCGGACCGCCGCCACCCCCCTCCTCTCTAAAAGGGCCGGCCCCGACCCCTCTTCCCTCGTCCCGCCCCGCAGCCACAAACACCGTCGCCGCAGCCGCCGCCCCGCGCCGCCCGCTGCCCCGCCATGCCGCGCCGCCGCCTTGCCGCGCCGCCGCCGCCGTTGAGTTCGTCGCCGCCGGTTTTTTTCCTGTTTTAGGTATAAACCGTCGGTTTTTTTAAAACCCTAGATCGGTTTTTTTATTAGATCGGTTCGGTTTTCTTCGGTTTACGTTAATTAACGAACGTTCGTTCGTTAGTTTGTTTTAACAAACAAATTCGCCCGTTTGCCTCTGTTAGCGAACGTTCGCGCCGTAGTTTTTTCTTTTTATTTTATTTTCGGCCAGGGACCTATCCGCGATTATTTTTATCACAGATTAGCCCCTGATCTTCAAACCCTTGTAACTTTTTAACCGTTCGTCCACCAGTGAAACCAACGCCAAAATCTTCATCTCGTGCCCCTCTTTCTGGTTAATCGACTTGAGCATGAGTTTTACAATTTAAAATTTGGTTTCAAGCAGATTTGAATTCGAAGTTCTTTTGACCGTAGTTTGAGTTTCGTAGCTCCGATTTAGTTGATTCTTTTTGCAAATCGAAGCTCTTCAGTTGAACTTTCAGATTGGATCTTCTTATTTGAGTTTTACCCTTGCATCCATGCTTGATTGCTTACGTATGCTATTGTTTGTTTGCGATAGAATTTCCGGAATGCGAAGCGTGCTACTACGAGTCTCTAGGGTTTACAGATCATCAGCAAGGCAAGTAACACATTGATCATACCCCTTTATCACCCAGTTTTTATGCATTAGTTACAATCCTCAAACACTGCATGATTAGGATGTGATTAACAAGTGGGAATTGGGAAGTAGACGAAGAGGTAGAACCTATTGCCCATTTTTTTATCAAACCCCTGGGAGTTACTTCTACGTTATGCTTATATTGCTATGCTATGCTCGTAGGCGTGGTTTGGTTTGAATGATCCATGACAGATGTGAGATTGTTAATTAATGGTTAACTTAAGGTGGCTACTTAAATACACATCTGGGTGGATTGGTTGCGGGCACCTGGGGATATACCAGTGTTGTCTTTTGGTTCGCCACCCAGGCTCAAAGGGATCATAAGATTATTCATGCTAGAAACTTCCGTGTGCAGCCACAAGCTATTATGGGCTCTAGCAGAGTTGAGTATTTTGCATGACCTCTTTCAGTGGTAGGCTAGCAGATGTAGGGGAAAGTAGGTGTAACTGTCTACCCAGAGTAAAGAGTTAGTGCTTCTGAAAGACTGTGTCTCAGTCATCCGTTTCTCAAACATCCTGTAGTGCGAGAAATCCAACGGAGGAGATCAAGTCTTGTGGGGAAAAGTGCGCAAACCTCTGCAGAGTGTACAAACTAATCATGATTAGCCGTGTCCCCAGTTATGGACATCTTGAGTATCTGGTTCTTGGATTATCATGTTGATCTCAACACCCTAAATTAATTTGTTGGGTTGTTAATTACTGTTTAATGGGGATTGAGATGGGTTTACCATTCTCAATGTTTATCAACTACCATGATAGTTAAATAAAATTTATTCCTTCACAGTAGGGAAAAATTGGCTTTTCGCAAAATATTAACCATAGAGATTTCCACCAGCCATATATGCATGTAGTGATAGCATTTATTCTGTTCATTGCTCTACTGTGTTATATTGCCAGCATATTCCATGTGCTGACCCGTTTCGGGCTGCAACGTATCATGTTGCAGACTTTTCAGACGAAGAGTAAGGTGCGCTAGGTCGTTGTCGTGCACTCAGCTATGCCATTGGAGTTGATGGACTCACTTTATCTTCCAAGCCTTCCGCTGTTATCGTATTTAGATGGCCTTAAGCCATATTATTGTAATAAGTTCTCTTTTGAGACATTCGATGTAATAAGTTCTCCTTCAAGTAATGTGTTTGTCAGCATTACCGATCTAGGGATGACACTTATACATAGAGATTTGACCGTTTGAGGTCGGATCGCTACATTCAGCAATAGAGATAGCATTATCAAGCTCAAGACATTTTAAACATGGTGGCACAAAGTCTTCCTGAGCGGAACTGATCTGTTGAGCGAGTAGTGAATCATTCTCCTTTTGAAGATCTTCATGAGACGCTCTCAGTTTCTCTAGATCTTGCTTCCTTTGAAGATAATCGTAGGAAAGCTTCTCATGAGTAGCTGAGAGTGTTTCATGACGAATTTCAAGTTCCTCATACTTAACACAAAGATTTTTAATGTCTTCGATTAAGGACTGAGTTCAATTCATTTCCTCGTCCAACAGGTCATCGCTTTTGTCTAGTGACTTTTGAATATGTTCCATAGCAGTTTGTTGTTCAGTTGCAATTTTAGCAAGAGTCTTATAGCTAGGTTTGGATTCACATTTAGAGTCATCTTCACTAGATGTTTGAAAATAAGCATCGCGTGAGTTTACGTTGGCACCTCGTGCCATGAAGCAGTAGGTAGGAGCAGAGTTGTCCTCATCATCGGCTTCAGCGTCGGTGACGTGACCATTGTCTTCAGTGTTGAAGATGGACTTGGCGACGAATGCCGAAGCTAGAGCCAGGCTTGCCACGCCTGAATTTGACTCCTCCTTAGACTCCACCTCCGCCTCCTCGGAAGCAGACTCCTCCTCTGAATGCATCTCCTTGCCAATGAACGCACGAGCCTTGCCAGATGAGCTCTTCTTGTGAGATGATGACTTTGACGAAGACTTTGAGGATTTCTTCTTCTTGTCGTCAGAATCATATTCCTTGCTCTTCTTCTTCTTCTTCTTTGATTCCTTGTCCCATGGAAGACACTTAGAGATGTAATGGCCTGGCTTCTTGCATTTGTGGCTTGTTCTCTTCTTGTGGTCATGAGAGGAAGCCTCATCATTTCTTGAGCTGGATCTTGAAGACTTTCCAAAGCGATTCTTTTTGGAGAACTTCTGGAACTTCTTCACAAGCATTGCTAGCTCCTTTCCAATGTCTTCAGGATCCTCAGAACTCTAGTTAGATTCTTCTTCAGAGGAGGAAACGACCTTTGCCTTCAAAGCATGGGTTCATCCATAGTTGGGGCCATAGATGTCTCTCTTCTCAGATAGCTGGAACTCATGTGTGTTGAGCCTCTCAAGTATATCAGACAGATCGAGATCTCCGAAGTCAGGACATTCTTGTATCATTAGAGCCAAGGTGTCAAATGAGCTGTCAAGTGATCTCAGAAGCTTCTTCACGATTTCATGCTTGGTGATCTCAGTGGCGCCAAGAGCGCGAAGCTCATTTGTGATATCAGTGAGGCGATCGAACGTGAGCTGGACATTTTCATTGTGGTTCCTCTTGAAGCGGTTGAAGAGATTGCAAAGAACATCAATCCTTGAGTCTCTCTGAGTTGAGACTCCTTCGTTGACCTTGGACAGCCAGTCCCAGACTAGCTTCGTAGTTTCCAGTGCACTCACACGGCCATACTATCCTGTGGTCAAATGACCACAGATGATGTTCTTGGCGGTTGAGTCCAGTTACGCGAACCTCTTGACATCAGCAGCGGTGACACCTTCACCGACCTTGGGAATGCCTGTCTTGACGACATACCAGAGGTCAATGTCAATGGCTTCAAGATGCATGCGCATCTTATTCTTCCAGTAGGGGTAATCAGTGCCATCGAAGACTGGGCATGCAGCGGAGACTATGATTATCCCTGCAGTCGACATAGCTAAAACTCCAGGTGGTTAAGCCGAATCACACAGAATAAGGGAGCACCTTGCTCTGATACCAATTGAAAGTGCTTGTTATCGACTAGAGGGGGGTGAATAGGCGATTTTTATGAAAGTATTCAAAAGACGAGATCTTTGAAGATAGACAGTTGATATGAGCCTATATGATATGCATCGGAAGATAAACTACACTAGACAAGCCATAGTCAAGTAAGCAGAATAGTGAAAGCACGAAGACTAACAAAAGCTAGATAGTATGGATCAGAATGGAAGATAATATGAAGTCAAACAGGTAATAGTCCTCAACCAGTGAAGTCAATCAGATCAGGCAAGCAAGCAATGACTTCACGAAGACAAACTGAAATGTAAAGGAAGTAGGGGATAGAACCAGTTGCTTGGTGAAGACAAGGATTTGGTAGACCAGTTCCAGTTGCTGTGACAACTGTACGTCTGGTTAGGGAGGCTGAGATTGAACTCAGAAGACCGTGTCTTCACCTTATTCCCCTTGAGCTACGGACACCCAGTCCTCGCCCAATCACTCTGGTAAGTCTTCAAGGTAGACTTCCAAACCTTCACAGACTTCGTTCACCGGCGATCCACAATGGGTCTTGTATGCTCAGAACACGACGCCTAACCGGCTGGGAGGATGCACAATCCTCAAGTGTAATAAGTCTTCAGGTCACGCGGACAGAAAGACTTCAGTGATGCCTAAAACTCTTTGGCTCTGGGTGTTTTGGGATTTGTCCTCGCAAGGATCTCTCTCTCAAAGGCTTCGGAGGTGGATTGCTCTCAGATGACAAAAGTCGTGCACTAACTCTAAGCAGCCACCAAATTATGGTGTAGGGGGTGGGCTAATTATAGCCTGGAGGCAACCCGACATGATATGTCCGAAATGACCTTGGGTCACTAAGGAACCGACACGTGTCCAACGGTGGGATTTCAAACACACACGGCAGCTTGGCTTGGGCTGCAAGCAAAGCTGACTCATCCAACTTTGGATAAGATTTGCTCTCATTATCTTCACTTGAAGACATAGAATTTTGGTTGAGCATCACATCAGTCATCTGACTTTGTTCACTTGGACCCCACTTAACAGTATGGTGGTCCTATGACTCAATAAATAAGAAAGGAAACTATGAAACAACTATGTCTTCACACTCCATAGTCTTCAAGTGAATGTCTTCACAAGTCATTATCTTCATCGTGAATGTCTTCACGAACCACCATTGTGTTCAATTTCTTCATACATTTTTAGGGGTCATCTCTAGTAGGTAAACCGAATCAATGATGGACTACTACTTGTGTTATCCTGCAATTCTCACAAACACATTAGTCCCTCAACCAAGTTTGTCGTCAATACTCCAAAACCAACTAGGGGTGGCACTAGATGCACTTACACAATGATTCTCCACTTCACTCCGAAATTCTTTGAACTTTTCAAATGTTTCAGACTTGTGTTTCATCAAGTAGATATACCCATACCTACTCAAATCATCTGTGAAGGTCAGAATATAACCATACCCGCCGCGTGCTTCAACACTCATCGGATGCATACATCGGTATGTATTATTTCCAATAAGTCATTAGCTCGCTCCATTGTTCCGGAGAACGGAGTTTTAGTGATCTTGCCCATGAGGCATGGTTCCACAAGTATCAAATGACTCATAATCAAGTGATTCCAAAATCCCATCTGCATGGAGTTTCTTCATGCGCTTTACACCAATATGACCTAAACGGCAGTGCCACAAGTATGTTGCACTATCATTATTAACTTTTCATCTTTTGGCATCAATATTATGAATATGTGTATCACTACGATCGAGATTCAATACCATTCACATTGGGTGTATGCAGTGGCGGAGCCTGTCGGATTTCGGGTTCCGGCAAAACCCTTAAGGTTCGAACACTGGGGTGCGCACGAAGCTTACACGTACCAGGATCTCACGGCCTAGCTCGACGAACCCAAAGAACACAGGGACACAAGAGTTTATACTAGTTTGGGCCACCGTTGCGCTGTAATACCCTACTCCAGTGTGGTGTGGTGGATTGCCTCTTGGGCTGAGGATGAACAGTTACAAGGGAAGAACAGCCTCCTGAGGAGAGGTGTTCTTGTGCTTGGTGAGCTGGTGTGGTCAAGGGTGATCTGAATGATCCTCCCCCCTATGGTGGTGGCTAGTCCTATTTATAGAGGCCCTGGTCCTCTCCCCAAATATTGAGCGGGAAGGGATGCCACAATGGCCAAATTCGAAGGGAGACAACTAGTACAAGTTATCCAGACAAAAGGTGGTCTTCGCCTACTAAAGGCTCTGGTGGTGACGCCGTCTTGGGCTCCACGGTGACCTCCGTCCTATCGTCCTACTGGTCTTGGTCTCATTGCACCGATATGGAAACCTTTGCCTGATGCCTTGGGACTCCTCGCCTGTGCTTGCCTCTTTAGCACCAAAGAGGAAACGAGGACACTGCGCGCGGTGGCGCGCGCCTGGCACCCGCCTGGCCCGGGCCGTCATGGCTTACGTCACGGGAACCTCGCGAGGTGCCCCTTGCCTTGATCTCTCCGCCCCTCGCGAGCCAGCCTGGTGAGGCTGCCCCCGAGGAGGTCTTGCGTCGTCCGCCTCGAGAGGCTTGGCCCCTCGCGAGGGTCTTGAGTGTTTGCTGGTGAAGATGGGTCGTACGGGGCCGCTGGTGGAGCCACGCCGTGGTCCGCAGGCAGGCAAGTCTGGGGAACCCCGTTCCCAGAACGCCAACAGTAGCCCCCGGGCCCAAGGCGCGCTCGGACATGGCTTCGAGGCGAAGCCAAGGGGCAAGTGCGGAGCGCCGCAGGCCCCAACAGCCTGCGGGCCCGCTTGACGCATGGCGATTGATTGGACGGGGGCGTCTCCGCTTCCCCACGCAGCCTTGATATCCGCCTAGCTAGGCGGCCACCATGATTTACACAGTTATCCCTCATTGCTTGGCGGCGCGCCCCTCCTGGTCTCCTGCCTTTCCGGATTAGTAACGTCCTCTTCCAATCTGCCATGAGCTCGGCCCTCCTTGTTGCCATGGCGCCTCGGCGAACGGAGAAGGGAAAGAAGAAGTCTTAGTCTTCAGCCGGGCCATCCCCGGCCATTGAACCCGCTGTGGGCCGGTCATTGGTGCTCAACCAGGAAGCCATGGACAAGGTCCGCCCTGCGCTTGCCACCATCTTCAACGAATGGGGGGAGACGGCAGCTTGGCCCGCATCCCACGCCTCTATCGACAGGGCAGCCACGGAGGTCCAATTCTTCGTCGACGCCTTCTGGGCTGGTCTGATTCCTCCCTGCTCCGCCTTCTTCAGCGCCGTGCTCTCCCACTATCAGATCCATATGTTGCACTTGGGTCCCCAATCAGTCGCCCTTCTTGCTGTCTTCACCTTCGTCTTCGAGGCCATGGTGGGCATTGCTCCTTCCGTGGCCCTACTGCGCCATTTCTTCTCGCTGCACCTGACTGATCCTCGGCAAAGCTCGGGATGCCTGAGCTTCCGGGCCGTGGCCACGACGGCCGGCTCGGGAATTGACTTTGAGCTCCCGCTGTCTGCGAGCAGGTTCCGGACACGATAGGTGTACATGGATGTTGGCGTGCTCAGCCCCCTGCTCTCGCTGCCGTCGGCGCCCGCCGTTCCCAGCTCCGGCTGGGTCCACGAGAAGCTAGCGGACGCCCGCCTTGTCTTCGTCTGGCTCCGGGTGAAGAGGCTGAAAGATCTCGGAGTGACTGCGCCCATGGTGGTGAAGGAGTTCCTCTAACACCACGTCGCCCCACTCCAGCGCCATTCCCAGCCGATGTGGGCCCTGTCCGGCGGCCAGGATCGCATGAGGCTTCAGGAGTCGGGGCTTCCGCCCGAGGCACGAAGAACGATGCTCGAGGTCCTGACGGGCGACCCCTCGCCGACCGATATGCCGCAGGATGGCTGTGTTTTTTACTGCTACTCAAACAGGGTGGAGTTCGTGTGGCAGATGCCCGCCTTCGATGAATGGGGGCTGCGTCCAGTCGGCCTTGAAGGGCGCCGCGAGAACCCTGTCTCCGTCGTCCCCCTCCTTGCCACTAGCGCCGAACTCACCCCGAGAGTGGACGCAGGGGGGCGAGAACCGCTGGAGGCCAGGGGCGCTGGTGCTGACGCGTCGGCGCCGCTCGAGGCTCCCGAGGTGCCATCTTCGGGAGCCCGTGACTCTTGTCCTGGGGGGACAGCTGAGAGGGCGACGCAGTCCGCTGCTCCTGAGGCTGAGGCTTCCCTGGTCTCAGCAGGTCATCATGGGGCGGAGTCTGAGGGCTCCCCTCAACCCGGCGCTCACGAGGTTGCCTCATCAGGCGCCTCGCCAGCCGCATCCGACGCTTCGGCCGGCTCCGTTTGGACCTCGACGCGCTCCGCAAGAGGAAAGGGTCTCCAAGCTGCAGCAGTGGTGCCGTCCGGCCGTTGAAGCATAGGAAGTATATCGCCATAGACGAGTGAGTACCTTATCTTTGTAATTTCTTGAGTGCTGCTTCTCCTCCTCACGGTGGCTCCTCAGGGTCCCTTCTACTAGGGCCACGAAGTCTCCCAGGAAGCAACCTTCTCCTGCCTCAAATCCCCCGCTGGTCTTGAGCGCCTCTTTGGAGCAGCAGGTGGAGGCGCAGGGCCGCCCTAGCATCGATGAAGGGGACGCCCGCTGAGGAGGAAGAGACCCGGAGGCACGAGGAGACGCTGGCGCTGGAAGCCACAGAGCGCAACCTTGAGCTTGAGAGGTTGGAGACGAGGGAGCGCCAAGTTGCCCAGGCGGAGGATGCTATTGATGCGCGCGAGGCTAAGGCCTAGGAGGAGGTCGACCGCCGGGTGGCCGAGGCTCGTGCGGATCTTGCTGGCGAGTACGACCTGAAGTTGGAGCTCGTGGAAGCCGAAGCTGTGGGAAGGACTTCTGCCCTCAGGTCGGGGCTGGCTGAGGCGGAACAGCGCCAGAAGGCCGCTGCAGCCACCCTGATCTCAGTGCAAGCTGAGCTGGCTTCCGCCCGTGCCGAGCTGCTTTCTCTTCAGCAGCGGGTCGCCAGCGCCGAGTCCTTCGCACAGCAGAGTAGGGAGGAAGCGCTCAGGCGGCAGACGCTGGAGTGCGTACACGCACCCATGCTCCAAAGCCTGAGGATCAGAGCCAATGCGGCGCTGGGCACCATCTGCGACGAAGATGCCCCTCATCCCCACTCAAACGATTACGCCAGTCACCTCCTTTTCTCCACCGATGTGGTGACACGCCTGGAGAATTGATCCGAGAGGGCTCACGAGCTTGTTGAATAGAGGAGCCGCGGCCTGCTCAGGCGCGCGTTCTCCTGCGTCTTCATCCACCTCCAGAACACCTACCCCGGCTTCGATTTTGACGCCGCCATTGCTCCTGTACCCGGGGCCATCCGGGGCAACCTGTTGCGCTAGGTGGAAGACAATGTGGATGCTCTAGTCAGGGCCTTCACCTCTGAGGACGACGCGGTGGTGGTCGCGGCGGATGAAGGTGACATGGTCGACGATGATGATGGCGGCGCCGGCGATGTTGATGGTGATGCCAGCGACGGCGACAGCGACGCCAGCGACGCGTCTGAGGGCGACCCGGAGGATGCAGTGAGCGACATGTTCGATTGAGCCCATGCTTCCTTGTCGTTGATCTTGCATGCAAAAGCTCGGGCACGGCCCTGAAAGTTGTAAGAGCATTTTGGGAGGCAAAGCTCCTCATGTAAACATATTACTGCTTCTATTCCTTAGGCCAAGCTGGAGATGTGTTTTCATGAGCCCGCGAGTCCCGCCGCGAGCTTGCTGTTGCAGTTTACCTTAGCCAAGACCATTTCCGAACCGGCTCATGAGGTCGTGAGCTTCTGAGGAGCCTGCCGATCCGTCCGAGAGGGCCTCATGAGAAGCAAGTGCCAGCCATGGAAGGACGTGCGCGCAACGCGTGTGTGCCGCGCCCAGCCCCCGCTCGCGAGGGGCTCACGAGGGGGAGGTAGCAGGTATGAACTCCAAATCAAGGCAAGGAACCAAATCGCAAGAAATCGCACGAACGAGAAAAGACACCCCCACGCATACCAAGGAAAATTCAACTTCAAACTTAAATCCAAAGCCAGAAAACAGGGCTACAGCGAGGAGGTTAAAAGCAAATGGCCGCGTCCGGCGCCTAGTCTAGTCTTCTGGTCTTCCACCAGCGCAGAGCATGGCGCATCCACTAGGACGTGGGCGGGAGCCCCCAAGGCCCGAGGGCGGCTCTCCGGAGACTCCAGGGCGTGTACAGCCCCACTCATTATTACGTGAGAGTGTCACGAGCGGAGACCTTCACAGGCGCGAGCCTTGCTTCGTATCGCCAGACGAGGGCCCCACCTTGTGCCTCCCTCAACCACCGTTGCGGCGTCCGGAAACCAGGACGATGGCAAGGGGCAAAGGGGACGCCAGTTGTGCCCTCGGCGACCACGGGCCCTCTTCCGGGGGGAAGGCTCGCCAGCGCCTCCCCGGCAGAGGACCTACCTCCGGGCGACGCCTTGCTCCGTGCGATGCGGGGAGGGGCCTTGCTCCTGGCTCCTCCCTCGTAGACCTAGTGCGCCTCCCCTGGTGGGAGGGGGGCTGCCATGCTAGGGCCGTCATCTGGTGCTGTGACCTGATTCACTTGCGACCCATGGTTAGCGTAAGCCTGCTCCTGAGAGATTAGTGGTACCCTGTAGCTGTTGTTGCTGGTGTGATCGGCGAGGCCCCAGGTGGCTCTTGGAAGGCCTCAAATTCCAGCGTCTCCTCTTCCCAACCTGGCTTGAGGAACGAGCCGGGCTCATCTTCCGGCGTGTACTATTGGTCCGTCATGCGGGGCACATAGGCCTCCGGAGCCGTTGCCTCGGAAACCTCGTTGAAGTACCCCGCGCTCCATGTCGCCCGACCCGGCGCGCCACTCCGAGGGTGGTAGGGCGGCATCCTGCCGTGTCCAAGGGTGGTGATGCTCACGCCTGCGCCCATCGGGACAGGCACAGGCGCGATTGGGTGCTCGGCGCCGCTGGTCGTGTCGATGCCGCCGAAACCTCCTGGTGCGCCCGGGGGCACACGGGCGCGACGAGGCCCACTGTGTGATTTGGCCGTAGCCTGGGGTGTGAGCGAGGAGCAGCAAGGCGGCGTACCCCTAGCTGCGGCATCCAACAGCTCGGCGACGCGCTCCAGCAACACATCTCGGTCGCTCTCCATCAGTCGACATCGCAGCAGCTCCCGCGCCACCGTGAGTGCGGCCCTCATGTTTGCTTGTTCCCGTCGGGTGTGCGGCGCCATTGCCGCAGCGTAGCTTGAGGCTCTTGCGGCGGCCCACGCTTGCTGTGGAGTAAGGGTGGATGGCGCATGACCGCGCCGCCCGCTCCCCGTAGTGTTTGGCGGTGCGCGCGCCGCCTGGAGCGCGGGATTGAGGTCTTCTTGGGCAGACGACGTCGCCCGAGGTGGCCGAGCTGCCCAGTGGTCGGCGTTGGTCCTCGGGTCGCCGGATATCGGGACCGCTGAGCGTCCGCGGGTCAACTGGTGGAAGAGAGGCTCCGGCGCACCCCTACCTGGCGCGCCAAATGTCGGATTTCGGGTTCCTGCAAAACCCTTATGGTTCGAACACTGGGGTGCGCACGAAGATCTCTCCTCCACCCTAGCTTACACGCGCCATGATCTCACGGCCTAGCTCGACGAACCGAAAGAACACAGGGACACAGGAGTTTATACTGGTTTGGGCCACCATTGCGGTGTAATACCCTACTCTAGTGTGGTGTGGTGGATTGCCTCTTGGGCTGAGGATGAACAGTTACAAGGGAAGAACAACCTCCTGAGGAGAGGCGTTCTTGTGCTTGGTGAGCTGGTGTGGTCAAGGGTGACCTGAATGATCCTCCCCCACTATGGTGGTGGCTAGTCCTATTTATAGAGGCCCTGGTCCTCTCCCCAAATATTGAGCGGGAAGGGATGCCACAACGTCAAATTCGAAGGGAGACAACTAGTACATGTTATCCTGACTAAAGGTGGTCTTCGCCTGCTAAAGTCTCTGGTAGTGACGCCGTCTTGGGCTCCACGGTGACCTCCGTCCTGTCATCCTGCTGGTCTTGGTCTCGTTGCACCGATATGGAAACCTTTGCTTGATGCCTCGGGACTCCTCGCCTGCGCTCTCCTCTTTAGCATCAAAGAGGAAACGAGGACACTGTGCGCACTGGCGCATGCCTGGCGCCCGCCTGGCCCGGGCCATCATGGCTTACGTCACGGGAACCTCGCGAGGTGCCCCTTGCCTTGATCTCTCCGCCCCTCGCGAGCCAGCCTGGTGAGGCTTCCCCCGAGGAGGTCTTGCGTCGTCTGCCTCGCGAGGCTTGGCCCCTCGCGTGGGTCTTGAGTGTTTACTGGTGAAATGGGCCATACAGGGCCGCAGGTGGAGCCACGCCGTGGGCCGCAGGCAGGCAAGTGTGGGGACCCTCGTTCCCAGAACGCCGACAGAGCCAGGATTGGCTGACGCCCCAGGAGAGAAGCTAAGGGCTAAAAACTACCTCGAAGAAAATTGCAGCTTCAAGGCATACGAAAGCCAATCTACATTGCATAACTAATATATAATACACCAAACATAATATTCAACGGCAGCATTTGTTCCATGATGGGTCAACTAATAATGCAAGATAAATCAGAAGACAGTATGTAGCATGCATAGATAATACAAAAGATTGATACCAAATCAATATTGGTTGATCTAAGCCTCCCATGACTACATCTTCAATAGCAGAAGATGCAAAACCTTGAATGATAAATATTGAAATCCAAATGAGTGCATAATATAGTAGGTAAAAAGAGTTAATAATAGCTGTCAAATTTGAAAATTTATGTCTAGGACGAGGCAAAAGGCATTTACGATTGCGATAACCTTGAAATCACTCAATGATCTTTGATTCTTGAACACTCACAAATACATCTCGCTCAATGTAGCATATCATTTTATAATTTATTCAATCATCACCCATTTTTTTCCTCAATCCAGTCTTGATAATGCTCATTGCTGAGAATGCCCTTTCCACTTTTGCGGTTGCTTAAACAGAAAACAGTCATAGCAAAAGGCATCTACCAATGTCTTGTTTCTTTTACTCATCTTGCCTTCCTGCAACATTTTGTAGAAACAAAATTACTAAATGTCTAAATAGGTTTCCACATATAACAACCAGTGGCATCTAGTAGTGAAAATATTAAACAAACAGTGGCATCTAGAAAACAAAACAGGGGCATCAAGGCATTAAGCACTACCTCTCTGCTCTCCTCTGTGTTGTGTATTGGCTCCTGGCAAACAAGCACCTCGCCAGACGCCAAGTAGAAGGGATTGAGAATCTCTCCGGACGCCAAGCCTCACCGGACTCGCTGCCTCCGTGCCTTGTCGGACAGAGCAACACCCCGTGGCGCGGTAGCGACGCAACCTGACGCCCGCACAGCCGCAGAAGGGATCAAAGAGGCGGGCCACAGACTGGAAGGGGGGAGGGGCTGGATAGGCATGACCGGCGCGATGGCACGTGGCGGCGGTGGGTGGCGGGGACGGTTGGGCCTGGTCGTCTAGGGTTCGTCCAAGTCGGGGGAAGAAGGGGCGGCTCAGTGGCTAGTTGGTTCATCCAGTTCGTTTGTGCGGACAAGAAGCAGGCAGCATAGCGATGGCCTGGGAGCTGGGCCGCTGGGCCAGTTAGACAGGGCTGCCTGGGCTTGGAAGTGGGCTGCGCCCCAGGCTGAAACAATATTTTTTACATATGGGCTAAGAAAAAACTCCCTCGCCCCAGGCAATGGACTGGTCTGCCTGGGGCCCAGATCCGCCCATGGGTGTATGACCATAGAAGGTTTTATTCATGTAAATAGAACAACAATTATTCTTTGACTTAAATGAATAACCATATTGCAATAAACATGATCAAATAACATTCATGCTCAATGCAAACACCAAAAAACATTTATTTAGGTTCAACACTAAACCCGAAGGTAGAGGGAGTGTGCGATGGTGATCGTATCAACCTTGGAATCACTTCCAATACACATCGTCACCTCACCCTTAACTAGTCTTTGTTTATTCTGCAACTCCTGTTTCTGTTGGAAATATGCCCTAGAGGCAATAATAAAATGGTTATTATTATATTTCCTTGTTCATGGTAATTGTCTATTGTTCATGCTATAATTGTGTTATCCGGAAATCGTAATACATGTGTGAATACATAGACCACAGCATGTCCTTAGTGAGCCTCTAGTTGACTAGCTCGTTGATCAATAGATGGTTATGGTTTCCTGACCATAGACATTGGATGTCGTTGTTAACGGGATCACATCATTAGGAGAATGATGTGATGGACAAGACCCAATCCTAAGCATAGCACAAGATCGTATAGTTCGTCTACTAAAGCTTTTCTAATGTCAAGTATCATTTCCTTAGACCATGAGATTGTGCAACTCCCGGATACTGTAGGAATGCTTTGGGTGTGCCAAACATCACAACATAACTGGTTGGCTATAAAGGTGCACTACGGGTATCTCCGAAAGTGTCTATTGGGTTGGCACGAATCGAGACTGGGATTTGTCACTCCGTGTGACAGAGAGGTATCTCTGGGCCCACACGGTAGGACATCATCATAATGAGCTCAATGTGACCAAGGAGTTGATCATGGGATGATGTGTTACGAACGAGTAAAGAGACTTGCCGGTAACGAGATTGAACAAGGGATAGGCATACCGACGATCGAATCTCGGGCAAGTATCATACCGGTAGACAAAGGGGATTGTGTACGGGATTGATTGAATCCCTGACATCGTGGTTCATCTGATGAGATCATCGTGGAACATGTGGGAGCCATCATGGGTATCCGGATCCCGCTGTTGGTTATTGGTCGGAGAGATGTCTCGGTCATGTCTGCATGATTCCCGAACCCGTAGGGTCTACACACTTGAGGTTTGGTGACGCTAGAGTTGTTATGGGAATTAGTATGCGGTTACGGAATGTTGTTCGGAGTCCCGGATGAGATCCCGGATGTCACGAGGAGTTCCGGAATGGTCCGGAGATAAAGATTTGTATATGGGAAGTCCTTATTCGGTCGCCGGAAGTGTTCGGGGGTTTATCGGTATTGTACCGGGACCACCGAAAGGGTTCCGGGGGTCCACCGGGAGGGTCCACCTGCCCCGGAGCCCTATGGGCTGAATATGGAGGGGAACCAGCCCCTAGGTGGGCTGGGCGCCAAACCCCCTAGGGCCCATGCGCCTAGGGTTGGGGGAAACCCTAAAGGGGGCACCCCCCTTGGCTTGGGGGGCAAGCCTCCCCCCTTTGCCGCCTCCCCCTCTAGATCCATCTGGAGGGGGCCGAACCCCCTCTCCCTTTCCCCTATAAATAGAGGGGAGGTGGGAGGGCTGTCGCACCCTTCCCCTGGCGCAGCCCTCTCCCTCCCCAACACCTCCTCCTCCTCCGTAGTGCTTGGCGAAGCCCTGCCGGAGAACTGCAAGCTCCACCACCACGCCGTCGTGCTGCCGGAGCTCTTCCCCAACTTCTCCTTCCCCCTTGCTGGATCAAGAAGGAGGAGACATCCCTGGGCTGTACATGTGTTGAACGCGGAGGCGCCGTTGTTCGGCGCTTAGCTCGGAATCAACCGCGATCTGAATCGCTGCGAGTACGAATCCTTCATCCGCGTTCTTGTAACGCTTCTGCGTCGTGATCTTCAAGGGTATGAAGATGCACTCCCCTCTCTCTCGTTGCTAGTCTCTCCATAGATTGATCTTGGTGATGCGTAGAATTTTTTTAATTTCTGCAACGATCCCCAACAGTTTCAAGTTACTAATCTTAGCAACTGGACCGGTATCAAATACCCAGGGGCTACTATTAATACTAGTTAGGTACACATCAATAACATGTATATCAAATATACCTTTGTTCACTTTGCCATCCTTCTTGTCCGCCAAGTATTTGGGGCAGTTTCGTTTCCAGTGACAATTTCCTTTGCAGTAGACGCACTCAATTTCAGGCTTGGGTCCAGCTTTGGGCTTTGTCATGGGAGCGGCAACTTGCTTGCCATTCTTCTTAAAGTTCCCTCTCTTTCCCTTGCCCTTATTCTTGAAACTAGTGGTCTTGTTAACCATCAACACTTGATGCACTTTCTTGATTTCTACCATCGCCGATTTTTGAAGGAAATATGCCCTAGAGGCAATAATAAAGTAATTATTTATTTCCTTATTTCATGATAAATGTTTATTATTCATGCTAGAATTGTATTAACCGGAAACTTGATACATGTGTGAATACATAGACAAAGATAGTGTCACTAGTATGCCTCTACTTGACTAGCTCGTTGAATCAAAGATGGTTAAGTTTCCTAGCCATGGACATGAGTTGTCATTTGATTAACGGGATCACATCATTAGGAGAATGATGTGATTGACTTGACCCATTCCGTTAGCTTAGCACTTGATCGTTTAGTATTCTGCTATTGCTTTATTCATGACTTATACATGTTCCTGTGACTATGAGATTATGCAACTCCCGTTTACTGGAGGAACACTTTGTGTGCTACCAAACGTCACAACGTAACTGGGTGATTATAAAGGTGCTCTACAGGTGTCTCCGAAGGTACTTGTTGGGGGCGTATTTCGAGATTAGGATTTGTCACTCGGATTGTCGGAGAGGTATCTCTGGGCCCACTCGGTAATCCACATCACTATAAGCCTTGCAAGCATTGCAACTAATGAGTTAGTTGCGAGATGATGTATTACAGAACGTGTAAACAGACTTGCCGGTAACGATATTGAACTAGGTATTGAGATACCGACGATCGAATCTCGGGCAAGTAACATACCGATGACAAAGGGAACAACGTATGTTGTTATGCGGTCTGACCGATAAAGTTCTTCGTAGAATATGTGGGAGCCAATATGAGCATCCAGGTTCCGCTATTGGTTATTGACCGGAGACGTGTCTCGGTCATGTCTACATAGTTCTCGAACCCGTAGGGTCCGCACGCTTAAAGTTTGATGACGGTTATATTATGAGTGTGTTTTGATGTACCGGAGATAGTTCGGAGTACCAGATGTGATCATGGACATGACGAGGAGTCTCGAAATGGCCGAGACATAAACATTGATATATTGGAAGCCTATATTTGGATATCGGAAGTGTTCCGGGTGAAATCGGGATTTTACCGGAGTACCGGGGGTTACCGGAACCCCCCGGGGGTTTAATGGGCCTACATGGGCCTTAGTGGAGAAGAGGAGGGGCGGCCAGGGCAGGCTGCGCCCCCCTCCCCTTCTAGTCCGAATTGGACAAGGAGGGGGGCGGCGCCCCCCTTTCCTTCCTCTCTCCCTCCTCCTACCCCTTCTCCTACTCCAACTAGGAAAGGAGGGAGTCCTACTCCCGGTGGGAGTAGGACTCCTCCTGGCGCGCCTCCTCCTTGCTGGCCGCCTCTCCCTCCCTTCTCCTTTATATACGGGGGTAGGGGGGCACCCTAGAGACACAACAATTGATCTCTTGATCTCTTAGCCGTGTGCGGTGCCCCCCTCCACCATAATCCACCTCAATAATATCGTAGCGGTGCTTAGGTGAAGCCCTGCGTCGGTAGAACAACATCATCGTCACCACGCCGTCGTGCTGACGGAACTCTCCCTCAAAGCTCGGCTGGATCGGAGTTCGAGGGACGTCATCGAGCTGAACATGTGCTGAACTCGGAGGTGCCATGCGTTCGGTACTTGATCGGTCGGATCGTGAAGACGTACGACTACATCAACCGCGTTGTGCTAACGCTTGCGCTTTCGGTCTACAAGGGTACGTGGACAACACTCTCCCCTCTCGTTGCTATGCATCACCATGATCTTGTGTGTGCGTAGGAAATTTTTTGAAATTACTACATTCCCCAACAGTGGTCTCCGAGCCTGGTTTTATGCGTAGATGTTATATGCACGAGTAGAACACAAGTGAGTTGTGGGCGATATAAGTCATACTGCTTACCAGCATGTCATACTTTGGTTCGGCGGTATTGTTGGATGAAGCGGCCCGGACCGACATTACGCGTACGCTTATGCGAGACTGGTTCTACCGACGTGCTTTGCACACAGGTGGCTGGCGGGTGTCAGTTTCTCCAACTTTAGTTGAACCGAGTGTGGCTACGCCCGGTCCTTGAGAAGGTTAAAACATCACTAACTTGACAAACTATCGTTGTGGTTTTGATGCGTAGGTAAGAACGGTTCTTACTCAGCCCGTAGCGGCCACGTAAAACTTGCAACAACAAAGTAGAGGACGTCTAACTTGTTTTTGCAGGGCATGTTGTGATGTGATATGGTCAAGGCATGATGCTATATTTTATTGTATGAGATGATCATGTTTTGTAACCGAGTTATCGGCAACTGGCAGGAGCCATATGGTTTTCGCTTTATTGTATGCAATGCAAACGCCCTTTAATGCTTTACTTTATCTCTAAGCGGTAGCGATAGTCGTAGAAGCATAAGTTGGCGAGATGACAACGATGCTACGATGGTGATCAAGGTGTCGCGCCGGTGACGATGGTGATCATGACTGTGCTTCGGAGATGGAGATCACAAGCACAAGATGATGATGGCCATATCATATCACTTATATTGATTGCATGTGATGTTTATCTTTTATGCATCTTATCTTGCTTTGAGTGACGGTAGCATTATAAGATGATCTCTCACTAAATTATCAAGGTATAAGTGTTCTCCCTGAGTATGCACCGTTGCGAAAGTTCTTCATGCTGAGACACCACGTGATGATCGGGTGTGATAGGCTCTACGTTCAAATACAACGGGTGCAAAACAGTTGCACACGCAGAATACTCAGGTTAAACTTGACGAGCCTAGCATATGCAGATATGGCCTCGGAACACTGAGATGGAAAGGTCGAGCGTGAATCATATGGTAGATATGATCAACATAGTGATGTTCACCATTGAAAACTACTCCATCTCACGTGATGATCGGACATGGTTTAGTTGATTTGGATCACGTGATCACTTAGAAGATTAGAGAGATGTCTATCCAAGTGGGAGTTCTTAAGTAATATGATTAATTGAACTTAAATTTATCATGAACTTAGTCCTGATAGTATTTGCATATCTATGTTGTAGATCAAAAGCTCGTGTTTAGCTCCCCTGTTTTATTTTAATATGTTCCTAGAGAAAACTATGTTTAAAGATGTTAGCAGCAATGATGCGGATTGGATCCGTGATCTGAGGATTATCCTCATTGCTGCAGAGAAGAATTATGTCCTTAATGCACCGCTAGGTGACAGACCAATTGCAGGAGCAGATGCAGACGTTATGAACGTTTTGACAAAAGCTCGGTATCATGACTACTTGATAGTTTAGTGCACCATGCTTTACGACTTAGAACCGGGACTTCAAAAAATGTTTTGAACGCCACGGAGCATATAAGATGTTCCAAGAGTTGAAATTGGTATTTCATACTCATGCCCGTGTCGGAAGGTATGAGACCTTTGACAAGTACTTTGCCTACAAGATGGAGGAGAATAGCTCAGCTAGTGAGCATGTGCTCAGAATGTCTGAGTACTACAATCACTTGAATCAAGTGGGAGTTAATCTTCCAGATAAGATAGTGATTGACAGAGTTCTCTAGTCACTATCACCAAGTTACTTGAACTTCGTGATGAACTATAATGTGCAACGGATAACAGAAACGATTCCCAAGCTCTTCGTGATGCTGAAATCGACGAAGGTAGAAATCAGGAAAAGCATCAAGTGTTGATGGTTGACAAGACCACTGGTTTCAAGAAAAGGGCAAAAGGAAGAAGGGGAACTTCAAGAAGAACGGCAAGCAAGTTGCTGCTCAAGTGAAGAAGCCCAAGTCTGGACCTAAGCCTGAGACTAAGTGCCACTACTGCAAAGGGACTAGTCACTGGAAGTGGAACTGCCCCTAGATACTTGGCGGATAAGATGGATGGCAAAGTGAACAAAGGTATATTGGATATACATGTTATTGATGTGTACTTTACTAGTGTTTATAGCAACCCCTCAGTATTTGATACTAGTTCAGTTGCTAAGATTAGTAACTCGAAACGGGAGTTGCAGAATGAACAGAGACTAGTTATGGGTGAAGTGACGATGTGTGTTGGAAGTAGTTCCAAGATTGATATGATCATCATCGCACACTCCCAATATTTTCGGGATTAGTGTTGAACCTAAATAAGTGTTATTTGGTGTTTGCGTTGAGCATGAATATGATTTGATCATGTTTATTGCAATACGGTTATTCATTTAAGTTAGAGAATAATTGTTGTTCTGTTTACATGAATAAAACCTTCTATGGTCATACACCCAATGAAAATGGTTTGTTGGATCTCGATCGTAGTGATACACATATTCATAATATTGAAGCCAAAAGATGCAAAGTTAATAATGATAGTGCAACTTATTTGTGGCACTGCCGTTTAGGTCATATCGGTGTAAAGCGTATGAAGAAACTCCATACCGATGGACTTTTTGGAGCCACTTGATTATGAATCACTTGGCACTTGCGAACCGTGCCTCATGGGCAAGATGACTAAAACTCCGTTCTCCGGAACTATGGAGCGAGCAACAGATTTGTTGGAAATCATACATACAGATGTATGTGGTCCAATGAATGTTGAGGCTCGCGGTGGGTATCGTTATTTTCTCACCTTCACAAATGATTTAAGCAGATATGGGTATATCTACTAAATGAAACATAAGTCTGAAACATTTGAAAAGTTCAAAGAATTTCAGAGTGAAGTGGAAAATCATCGTAACAAGAAAATAAAGTTTCTACGATCTGATCGTGGAGGAGAATATTTGAGTTACGAGTTTGGTCTACATTTGAAACAATGCGGAATAGTTTCGCAACTCACGCCACCCAGAACACCACAGCGTAATGGTGTGTCCGAACGTTGTAATCATACTTTACTAGATATGGTGCGATCTATGATGTCTCTTACCGATTTAGCACTATCGTTTTGGGATTATGCATTAGAGACAGCTGCATTCACGTTAAATAGGGCACCATCTAAATCCGTTGAGACGACACCGTATGAACTATGGTTTGGCAAGAAACCAAAGCTGTCGTTTCTTAAAGTTTGGGGTAGCGATGCTTATGTGAAAAAACTTCAACCTGATAAGCTCGAACCCAAATCGGAGAAATGTGTCTTCATAGGATACCCAAAGGAAACTGTTGGGTACACCTTCTATCACAGATCTGAAGGCAAGACTTTTGTTGCTAAATTTGGATCCTTTCTAGAGAAGGAGTTTCTCTCGAAAGAAGTGAGTGGGAGGAAAGTAGAACTTGATGAGGTAACTGTACCTGCTCCCTTATTGGAAAGTAGTTCATCACAGAAATCTGTTCCTGTGACTCCTACACCAATTAGTGAGGAAGCTAATGATGATGATCATGTAAAGATCAAGTTACTACCGAACCTCGTAGGTAAACCAGAGTGAGATCCGCACCAGAGTGGTACGGTAATCCTGTTCTGGAGGTCATGTTACTTGACCATGACGAACCTACGAACTATGAGGAAGCAATGATGAGCCCAGATTCCGCGAAATGGCTTGAGGCCATGAAATCTGAGATGGGATCCATGTATGAGAACAGAGTGTGGACTTTGGTTGACTTGCCCGATGATCAGCAAGCCATAAAAAATAAATGGATCTTCAAGAGGAAGACGGACGCTGATAGTAGTGTTACTATCTACAAAGCTCGAATTGTCGCAAAAATGTTTTTGACAAGTTCAAGATGTTGAATACAATGAGATTTTCTCACTTGTATCGATGCTTAAGTCTGTCCGAATCATGTTAGCAATTGCCGCATTTTATGAAATATGGCAAATGGATAACAAAACTGCATTCCTTAATGGATTTATTAAAGAAGAGTTGTATATGATGCAACCAGAAGGTTTTGTTAATCCTAAAGGTGCTAACAAAATATGCAAGCTCCAGCGATCCATCAATGGACTGGTGCAAGCATCTCGGAGTTGGAATATATGCTTTGATAAGTTAATCAAACCATATAGTTTTATACAGACTTACGGTGAAGCCTGTATTTACAAGAAAGTGAGTGGGAGCACTACAGCCTTTCTGATAAGTATATGTGAATGACATATTGTTGATCAGAAATGATGTAGAATTTTCTGGAAAGCATAAAGGAGTATTTGAAAGAAGTTCTTCAAAGAAGACCTCGGTGAAGCTACTTACATATTGAGCATCAAAATCTATAGAGATAGATCAAGACGCTTGATAAGATTTTCAATGAGAACATACCTTGACAAGTTTTTGAATTAGTTCAAGATGGAACTGTCAAAGAAGGAGTTCTTGCCTGTGTTTCAAGGTGTGAAGTTGAGTGAAGACTCAAAACCCGACCATGGCAGAAAATAGAAAGAGAATGAAAAGTCATTCCCTATGCCTCAGTCATAGGTTCTATAAAGTATGCTATGCTGTGTACTAGACCTATTGTGTACCTCACCAAGAGCTTGGCAAGGGAGTACAATAGTGATCTAGGCACTGGACAGCGGTCAAAATTATCCTTAGTGGAATAAGGATATGTTTTCTTGATTATGAAGGTGACAAAAGGTTCGTCGTAAAGGGTTACATCAATGCAAGTTTTGACACTGATCCAGATGACTCTAAGTCTCAATCTGGATACATATTGAAAGTGGGAGCAATTAGCTAGAGTAGCTCCGTGCAGAGCATTGTTGACATAGAAATTTGCAAAATACATACGGATCTGAATGTGGCAGACCCATAGACTAAACTTCTCTCACAAGAAAAACATGATCACACCTTAGTACTCTTTGGGTGTTAATCACATAGCGATGTGAACTAGATTATTGACTCTAGTAAACCCTTTGGGTGTTGGTCACATGACGATGTGAACTATGGGTGTTAATCACATGGTGATGTGAACTATTGGTGTTAAATCACATGGCGATGTGAACTAGATTATTGACTCTAGTGCAAGTGGGAGACTGAAGGAAATATGCCCTAGAGGCAATAATAAAGTTCTTATTTATTTCCTTATTTCATGATAAATGTTTATTATTCATGCTAGAATTGTATTAACCGGAAACTTGATACATGTGTGAATACATAGACAAACATAGTGTCACTAGTATGCCTCTACTTGACTAGCTCGTTGAATCAAAGATGGTTAAGTTTCCTAGCCATGGACATGAGTTGTCATTTGATTAACGGGATCACATCATTAGGAGAATGATGTGATTGACTTGACCCATTCCATTAGCTTAGCACTTGATCGTTTAGTATTCTGCTATTGCTTTCTTCATGACTTATACAAGTTCCTATGACTATGAGATTATGCAACTCCCGTTTACCGGAGGAACACTTTCTGTGCTACCAAACGTCACAACGTAACTGGGTGATTATAAAGGTGCTCTACAGGTGTCTCCGAAGGTACTTGTTGGGTTGGCGTTTTTCGGGATTAGGATTTGTCAGTCCGATTGTCGGAGAGGTATCTCTGGGCCCACTCGGTAATGCACATCACTATAAGCCTTACAAGCATTGCAACTAATGAGTTAGTTGCGAGATGATGTATTACAGAACGTGTAAACAGACTTGCCGGTAACGAGATTGAACTAGGTATTGAGATACCGACGATCGAATCTCGGGCAAGTAACATACCGATGACAAAGGGAACAACGTATGTTGTTATGCGGTCTGACCAATAAAGATCTTCGTAGAATATGTGGGAGCCAATATGAGCATCCAGGTTCCGCTATTGGTTATTGACCGGAGACGTGTCTCGTTCATGTCTACATAGTTCTCGAACCCGTAGGGTCCGCACGCTTAAAGTTCGATGACGGTTATATTATGAGTTTATGTGTTTTGATGTACCGAAGATAGTTCGGAGTACCGGATGTGATCACAGACATGACGAGGAGTCTCGAAATGGCCGAGACATAAAGATTGATATATTGGAAGCCTATATTTGGATATCGGAAGTGTTCCGGGTGAAATCGGGATTTTACCGGAGTACCGGGGGTTACCGGAAGCCCCCCGGGGGTTTAATGGGCCTACATGGGCCTTAGTGGAGAAGAGGAGGGGCGGCCAGGGCAGGCCGCGCGCCCCCTCCCCCTCTATTCTGAATTGGACAAGGAGGGGGGGCGGCGCCCCCCTTTCCTTCCTCTCTCCCTCCTCCTTCCCCCTTCTCCTACTCCAACTAGGAAAGGAAGGAGTCCTACTCCCGGTGGGAGTAGGACTCCTCCTGGTGCGCCTCCTCCTGGCCGGCCACCTCTCCCTCCCTTGCTCCTTTATATACGGGGGCAGGGGGCACCCCAGAGACACAACAATTGATCTTTTGATCTCTTAGCCGTGTGCGGTGCCCCCCTCCACCATAATCCACCTTGATAATATTGTAGCGGTGCTTAGGCGAAGCCCTGCGTCGGTAGAACATCATCATCGTCACCACGCCGTCGTGCTGACAGAACTCCCCTCAAAGCTTGGCTGGATCGGAGTTCGAGGGATGTCATCGAGCTGAACGTGTGCTAAACTCGGAGGTGTCGTGCGTTCGGTACTTGATCGGTCGGATCGTGAAGACGTACGACTACATCAACCGCGTTATTCTAACACTTCCGCTTTCGGTCTACGAGGGTACGTGGACAACACTCTCCCCTCTCGTTGCTATGCATCACCATGATCCTGTGTGTGCATAGGAATTTTTTTGAAATTACTACGTTCCCCAACAATTTTAGCATCGCGAAGAGCTCGGGAATCATTCTTGTCATTCCTTGCATATTATAGTTCATCATCAAGTTCTAGTAGCTTGGTGATAGTGCATATTGTAGTTCATCATGAGGTTCTAGTAGCTAGGTCTATGCGTAGTTTCTATGCACGAGTAGAACACAAGTTGTTGTGGGCTTCGATTTTGTCAATTTACTTGCCGTTACTGGTCTTATCTTCATTCGGCGGCATCGTGGGATGAAGCGGCCCGGACCGACCTTACACGTACGCTTACGTGAGACAGGTTCCACCGACTGACATGCACTAGTTGCATAAGGTGGCTAGCGGGTGGCTGTCTCTCCCACTTTAGTCGGATCCGATTCGATGAAATGGGTCTTTATGAAGCGTAAATAGAAATTGGCATATCAGGTTGTGGTTTTGGCGTAGGTAAGAAACGTTCTTGCTAGAAACCTATAGCAGCCACGTAAAAACTTGCAACAACAATTAGAGGACGTCTAACTTGTTCTTGCAGCATATGTCGTGTGATGTGATATGGCCAAAAGGATGTGATGAATGATATATGTGATGTATGAGATTGATCATGTTCTTGTAATAGGAATCACGACTTGCATGTCGATGAGTATGACAACCGGCAGGAGCCATAGGAGTTGTCTTAATTTATTGTATGACCTGCGTGTCAATGAAAACGCCGTGTAATTACTTTACTTTATTGCTAAACGTTAGCCATAGTAGTAGAAGTAACAGTTGGCGAGACAACTTCATGAAGACACGATGATGGAGATCATGGTGTCATGCCGGTGACGATGATGATCATGGCGCCCCGAAGATGGAGATTAAAAGGAGCAAAATGATATTGGCCATATTATGTCACTATTTGATTGCATGTGATGTTTATCATGTTTTTACATCTTATTTGCTTAGAACGACGGTAGCTTAAATAAGATGATCCCTTACTATAATTTCAAGAAAGTGTTCCCCCTAACTGTGCACCGTTGCGAAGGTTCGTTGTTTCGAAGCACCACGTGATGATCGGGTGTGATAGATTCTAACGTTCGAATACAACGGGTGTAAGCCAGATTTACACATGCAAAAACACTTAGGTTGACTTGACGAGCCTAGCATGTACAGACATGGCCTCGGAACACAAGAGACCGAAAGGTCTAACATGAGTCGTATAGTAGATACGATCAACATGGAGATGTTCACCGTTGATGACTAGTCCATCTCACGTGATGATCGGACACAACCTAGTCGATTCGGATCATGTAACACTTAGATGCCTAGAGGGATGTCTATCTGAGTGGGAGTTTATTAAATAATTTGATTAGATGAACTTAGTTGTCATGAACTTAGTCTAAATATCTTTACAATATGTCTTGTAGATCAAATGGCCCACGCTAATGTTGCCCTCAACTTCAACGCGTTCATAGAGAAAACCAAGCTGAAAGACGATGGTAGCAACTATACGGACTGGGTCCGTAACTTGAGGATCATCCTCATAGCTGCCAAGAAAGGATATGTCCTTGAAGCACCGCTAGGTGAAGCGCCCATTTTCCCAGCAACTCAAGACGTTATGAACGCATGGCAGTCGCGTAGTGATGATTACTCCCTGGTTCAGTGCGGCATGCTTTACAGTTTAGAACCGGGGCTCCAAAAGCGTTTTGAGCAACACCGAGCATATGAGATGTTCCAAGAGCTAAAATGGTTTTCCAAGCTCATGCCCAGGTCGAGAGATATGAAGTCTCCGACAAGTTCTACAACTGTAAGATGGAGGAGAATAGTTCTGTCAGCGAGCACATACTCAAAATGTCTGGGTTGCACAACCGCTTGTCTCAGGTGGGAGTTAATCTCCCGGATGACGCGGTCGTTGACAGAATCCTTCAGTCGCTCCCACCTAGCTACAAGAGCTTTGTGATGAATTTCAATATGCAGGGGATGGAAAAGACCATTCCTGAGGTATATTCGATGCTGAAATCAGCAGAGGTGGAGATCAGAAAGGAACATCAGGTGTTGATGGTGAATAAAACCACTAAGTTCAAGAAAGGCAAGGGCAAGAAGAACTTCAAGAAGGACGGCAAGGGAGTTGCCGCGCCCGGTATGCCAGTTACTGGGAAGAAGTCAAGGAATGGACCCAAGCCTGAGACTGAGTGCTTTTATTGCAAGGGAAGTGGTCACTGGAAGCGGAACTGCCCCAAATACTTAGCGGATAAGAAGGCCGGCAACACCAAAGGTATATATGATATACATGTTATTGATGTGTACCTTACCAGCACTCGTAGTAGCTCCTGGGTATTTGATACTGGTGCGGTTGCTCATATTTGTAACTCAAAACAGGAGCTGCGGAATAAGCGGAGACTGGCGAAGGACGAGGTGACGATGCGCGTCGGGAATGGTTCCAAGGTTGATGTGATCGCCGTCGGCATGCTACCTCTACATTTACCTACGGGATTAGTTTTAAACCTCAATAATTGTTATTTAGTGCCAGCTTTGAGCATGAACATTGTATATGGATCTCGTTTAATGCGAGATGGCTACTCATTTAAATCTGAGAATAATGGTTGTTCTATTTATATGAGAATATGTTTTATGGTCATGCCCCGCTGGTCAATGGTTTATTCTTATTGAATCTCGAACGTGATGTTACACATATTCATAGTGTGAATGCCAAAAGATGTAAGGTTGATAATGATCGTCCCACATACTTGTGGCACTGCCGCCTTGGTCACATTGGTGTCAAACGCATGAAGAAACTCCATGCAGATGGACTTTTGGAGTCTCTTGAATATGAATCATTTGACACGTGCGAACCATGCCTCATGGGCAAAATGACCAAGACTCCGTTCTCCAGAACAATGGAGCGAGCAAACAACTTATTGGAAATCATACATACTGATGTGTGCGGTCAAATGAGCATTGAGGCTCGCGGTGGTTATCGTTATGTTCTCACCCTCACTGATGACTTAAGTAGATATTGGTATGTCTACTTAATGAAACACAAGTTTGAGACCTTTGAAAAGTTCAAGGAATTTTAGAATGAGGTTGAGAATCAACGTGATAGGAAAATAAAGTTCTTACGATCAGACCGTGGAGGGGAATATTTGAGTCACGAATTTGGCACGCACTTAAGGAAATGTGGAATCGTTTCACAACTCACGCCACCTGGAACACCTCAGCGTAATGGTGTGTCCAAACGTCATAATCGAACTCTGTTGGACATGGTGCGATCTATGATGTCTCTTACCGACCTACCGCTATCATTTTGGGGTTATGCTTTAGAGACTGCCGCATTCACTTTAAATAGGGATCCGTCGAAATCTGTTGAGACAACACTGTATGAATTGTGGTTTGGGAAGAAACCTAAGCTATCGTTTCTGAAAGTTTGGGGATGCGATGCTTATGTCAAGAAACTTCAACCTGAAAAGCTCGAACCCAAATCGGAAAAATGCGTCTTCATAGGATACCCTAAGGAAACTATAGGGTATACCTTCTACCTCGGATCCGAAGGCAAGGTCTTTGTTGCCAAGAATGGATCCTTTCTGGAGAAAGAGTTTCTCTCGAAAGAAGTAAGTGGGAGGAAAGTAGATCTGGATGAGGTATTGCCTCTTGAATCGGAGAGTAGCGCAGCTCAGGAAGATGTTTCTGTGGTGCCTACACCGACTAGAGAGGAAGTTAATGATGATGATCATGAAACTTTAGATCAAGTTGCTACTGAACTTCGTAGGTCCACAAGGACACGTTCCGCACCAGAGTGGTACGGCAACCCTGTCCTGGAAATCATGTTGTTAGACAATGGTGAACCTTCGAACTATGAAGAAGCGATGGCGGGCCCGGATTTCGACAAATGATTTGAAACCATGAAATCCGAGATAGGATCCATGTATGAAAACAAAGTATGGACTTTGGCTGACTTGCCCGATGATCGGCGAGCCATAGAAAATAAATGGATCTTTAAGAAGAAGACAGATGTGGATGGTAATGTATAAGGCTCGGCTTGTCGCTAAGGGTTATCGACAAGTTCAAGGGGTTGACTACGATGAGACCTTCTCACCCGTAGCGAAGCTAAAGTCCGTCCGAATCATGTTAGCAATTGCCGCATTCTATGATTATGAGATATGGTAGATGGACGTCAAAACGGCATTCCTTAATGGTTTCCTTAAGGAAGAATTGTATATGATGCAGCCGGAAGGTTTTGTCGATCCTAAGAATGCTGACAAGGTATGCAAGCTCCAGCGCTCAATCTATGGGCTGGTGCAAGCATCTCGGAGTTGGAACATTCGCTTTGATGAGATGATCAAAGCATTTGGGTTTACACACTTATGGAGAAGCCTGTGTTTACAAGAAAGTGAGTGGGAGCTCTGTAGCATTTCTCATATTATATGTGGATGACATACTATTGATGGGAAATGATATAGAATTCTTGGAAAGCATAAAGGCCTACTTGAATAAGTGTTTTTCAATGAAGGACCTTGGAGAAGCTGCTTACATATTAGGCATGAAGATCTATAGAGATAGATCGAGACGCCTCATTGGTCTTTCACAAAGCACATACCTTGACAAGATATTGAAGAAGTTCAATATGGATCAGTGCAAGAAGGAGTTCTTGCCTGTATTGCAAGGTGTGAGATTGAGCACGGCTCAATGCCCGACCTCGGCAGAACATAGAGAAAAGATGAGTGTCATCCCCTATGCCTCGGCCATAGGGTCTATTATGTATGCCATGCTGTGTACCAGACCTGATGTGAACCTTGCCGTAAGTTTGGTAGGAAGGTACCAAAGTAATCCCGGCATGGAACACTGGACAACGGTCAAGAATATCCTGAAGTACCTGAAAAGGACTAAGGATATGTTTCTCATTTATGGAGGTGACGAAGAGCTCGTCGTAAAGGGTTACGTCGATGCTAGCTTCGACACAGATCTGGATGACTCCAAGCCGCAGACCGGATACGTGTATATTTTGAATGGTGGGGCAGGCTGCTGGTGTAGTTGCAAGCAAAGCGTGGTGGCGGGATCTACATGTGAAGCGGAGTACATGGCAGCCACGAAGGCAGCACATGAAGCAATCTGGATGAAGGAGTTCATTACCGACCTAGGAGTTATTCCCAATGCGTCGGGCCCGATGACTCTCTTCTGTGACAACACTGGAGCTATTGCCCTTGCCAAGGAGCCAAGGTTTCATAAGAAGACCAGGCATATCAAGCGTCGCTTCAACTCCATTCGTGAAAATGTTCAAGATGGAGACATAGATATTTGTAAAGTGCATACGGATCTGAATGTCGCAGATCCGTTGACTAAACCTCTTCCATGAGCAAAACATGATCAACACCAGAACTCTATGGGTGTTTTATTCATCACAATGTAACTAGATTATTGACTCTAGTGCAAGTGGGAGACTGTTGGAAATATGCCCTAGAGGCAATAATATAATGGTTATTATTATATTTCCGTGTTCATGGTAATTGTCTATTGTTCATGCTATAATTGTGTTATCCGGAAATCGTAATACATGTGTGAATACATAGACCACAGCATGTCCCTAGTAAGCCTCTAGTTGACTAGCTCGTTGATCAATAGATGGTTACGGTTTCCTGACCATGGACATTGGATGTCATTGATAACGGGATCACATCATTAGGAGAATGATGTGATGGACAAGACCCAATCCTAAGCATAGCACAAGATCGTATAGTTCGTCTGCTAAAGCTTTTCTAATGTCAAGTATCATTTCCTTAGACCATGAGATTGTGAAACTCCCGGATACCGTAGGAATGCTTTGAGTGTGCCAAACGTCACAACGTAACTGGGTGGCTATAAAGGTGCACTACGGGTATCTCCGAAAGTGTCTGTTGGGTTGGCACGAATCGAGACTGGGATTTGTCACTCCGTGTGACGGAGAGGTATCTCTGGGCCCACTCGGTAGGACATCATCATAATGAGCTCAATGTGACCAAGGAGTTGAACACGGGATGATGTGTTATGAACGAGTAAAGAGACTTGCCGGTAACGAGATTGAACAAGGTATAGGCATACCGACGATCGAATCTCGGGCAAGTATCATATCGGTCGACAAAGGGAATTGTGTACGGGATTGATTGAATCCTCGACATCGTGGTTCATCCGATGAGATCATCGTGGAACATGTGGGAGCCATCATGGGTATCCAAATCCCGCTGTTGGTTATTGGCCGGAGAGATGTCTCGGTCATGTCTGCATGATTCCTGAACCCGTAGGGTCTACACACTTAAGGTTCGGTGACGCTAGAGTTGTTATGGGAATTATTATGCGGTTACCGAATGTTGTTCAGAGTCCCGGATGAGATCCCGGACGTCACGAGGAGTTCCGGAATGGTCCGAAGATAAAGATTTATATGTGGGAAGTCCTTATTCGGTCGCCGGAAGTGTTCGGGGGTTTATCGGTATTGTACCGGGACCACCGAAAGGGTTCCGGGGGTCCACCTGCCCCGGAGGGCCCTATGGGCTGAATATGGAGGGGAACCAGCCCCTAGGATGGCTGGGCGCCAAACCCCTCTAGGGCCCATGCGCCTAGGGTTGGGGAAACCCTAAAGGGGGCGCCCCCTTGGCTTGGGGCGCAAGCCTCCCCCCCTTGGCCGCCGCCCCCCTCTAGATCCATCTGGAGGGGGCCGGCCCCCCTCTCCCTTGCCCCTATAAATAGAGGGGAGGTGGGAGGGCTGCCACACCCTTCCCCTGGCGCAGCCCTCTCCCTCCACAACACCTCCTCCTCCTCCGTAGTGCTTGGCGAAGCCCTGCCGGAGAACTGCAAGCTCCACCACCATGTCGTCGTGCTGCCGGAGCTCTTCCCCAACTTCTCCTTACCCCTTGCTGGATCAAGAAGGAGGAGACGTCCCCGGTCTGTACGTGTGTTGAACGCGGAGGCACCGTTGTTCGGCGCTTAGATGGGAATCAACCGCGATCTGAATCGCTGCGTGTACGACTCCTTCATCCGCGTTCTTGTAATGCTTCCGCGTCGCGATATTCAAGGGTATGAAGATGCACTCCCCTCTCTCTCGTTGCTAGTCTCTCCATAGATTGATCTTGGTGATGCGTATAAATTTTTTAATTTCTGCAACGATCCCCAACAGTTTCAAGTTACTAATTTTAGCAACTGTACCGGTATCAAATACCCAGGGGCTACTATTAATACTAGTAAGGTACACATCAATAACATGTATATCAAATATACCTTTGTTCACTTTGCCATCCTTCTTATCCGCCAAGTATTTGGGGCAGTTTTGTTTCCAATGACAATTTCCTTTGCAGTGGACGCACTCAATTTCAGGCTTGGGTCCAACTTTGGGCTTTGTCATGGGAGCGGCAACTTGCTTGCCATTCTTCTTAAAGTTCCCTCTCTTTCCCTTGCCCTTATTCTTGAAACTAGTGGTCTTGTTAACCATCAACACTTGATGCACTTTCTTGATTTCTACCATCGCGGATTTTAGCATCGCGCAGAGCTCGGGAATCATTCTTGTCATCCCTTGCATATTATAGTTCATCATGAAGTTCTTGTAGCTTGGTGATAATGACTAGAGAACTTTGTCAATCACTATCTTATCTGGAAGATTAACTCCCACTTGATTCAAGCGATTGTAGTACCGAGACATTCTGAGCACATGCTCACTGGTTGAGCTATTCTCCTCCATCTTGTAGGCAAAGTACTTGTCAGTGGTCTCATACCTCTTGACACGGGCATGAGTCTAAAATACCAATTTCAGCTCTTGGAAAATCTCATATGCTCCATGGCGTTCAAAACATTTTTGAAGTCCCGGTTCTAAGCCATAAAACATGGTGCACAAAACTATTAAGTAGTCATCATATCGAGCTTGCCAAATGTTAATATCGTCTGCATCTGCTCTTGCAACAGGTCTGTCACCTAGCGGTGCATCAAGGACATAATTCTTCTGTGCAGCAATGAGGATAATCTTCCGATCACGGACCCAGTCCGCACTATTGGTACTATCATCTTTCAACTTATTTTTCTCTAGGAACATATCAAAAATAGGGGAGCTATATTGCGAGCTGTTGATCTACAACATAGATATGCAAAAACTATTAAGACTAAGTTCATGATAAATTTAAGTTCAGTTAATCAAATTACTAATGAACTCCCACTTAAATTAACATCCCTCATGTTATTTAAGAGATACATGATCCAAATCAACTAACCCATGTCCGATCATCACGTGAGATGGGGTAGTCATCAATGGTGAACATCTCTATGTTGATCATATCTACTACATGACTCATTTTCGAACTTTCGGTCTCCAGTGTTCCGAGACCATGTCCGTACATGCTAGGCTCGTCAAGTTTAACCCAAGTATTCTGCAAGTGTAAAACTGTCTTACACTCGTTGTATGTGAATGTAGAGTCTATCACACCCGGTCATCACGTGGAGTCTCGAAACGACGAACTGTAGCAACGGTGCATACTCAGGGAAAACACTTTATCTTGAAATTAAGTGAAGGGATCATCTTATAATGCTATTGCCGTTCTAAGCAAAACAAGATGCATAAAGGATAAACATCACATGCAATCAAAATATGTGACACGATATGGCCATCATCATCTTATGCTTTTGATCTCCATCTCCAAAGCATCATCATGATCTCCATCGTCACTGGCTCGACACCTTGATCTCCATCGTAGCGTCATTGCGTCGAGGTCGTCACGCCAACTATTGCTTCTACAACTATCGCTAATGCATAGTGATAAAGTAAAGCAATTACATGGCGTTTGCACTTCATACAATAAAGAGACAACCCTAAGGATCCCGTCGGTTGTTGATATTTCAAAACATGATCATCTCATACATCAACATATATCACATCATATCTTGACCATGTCACATCACAACATGCCCTGCAAAAACAAGTTAGACGTCCTCTACTTTGTTGTTGCAAGTTTTACGTGGCTGCTACGGGCTTTTAGCAAGAACCATTCTTACCTATGCATAAAACCACAATGGTGATTCATCAAGTTTGCTGTTTTAACCTTCTTTAAAGACCGACCGCAGTCAAATTGGATTCAACTAAAGTAGGAGAAATAGACACCCACAAGCCACCTTTATGCAAAACTAGTTGCATGTGATTCGGTGGAACCGGTCTCATGTGTGTGGAAATGTAAGGTTGGTCCGGGCCGCTTCATCCCACAATACCACCGAATCAAAATAAGGTGTTGGTGGTAAGCAATATGACTATCACCGCCCACAACTCTTTGTGTTCTACTCGTGCATATAATCTACTCATGTAAGGTTGGGAAACGTTGCATGGAAAACAAAAAATTTCTACGCACACGCAATGTTCTATCCTTGGAGATGCATAGCACTACGAAAATATGACCGCAGGTGTAAACGATGGAGGGGGGCGCCGCACACGGCTAGGCAAGTGTCTGTTGTGTGTTAGGCGCCCCCTCCCACATATATATAGGTGGGAGGGAGGGAGGAGCAGCCAAAGGAGGCGCCCAAGTAGGAGGAATCCTACTTGGGGTCCCTCCCAAGCCGCGCCACCCCTTTCCTTATTTGGAGTGCGGGGAAAGGCAGGGGAGGGTGGCGCCCTCCCCCTTTCCTTTCTCCCATGAGAGGGAAAGGCAGCAGGGGCTAGCCCTCCCCCTTTTCCTTCCCTTGGGCTGGCCAAACAAGGGAGGGGCGCACCAGCCCCCTTGTGGGCTGGTATGTCCCCTACTTTGGCCCATAAGGCCCATAACTTGCCGGGCGGTGCCCGGAACACCTACCGGTGACCCGATTCCTTCCCGTACGTCTCGAAACACTTCCGGTGTCCAAATACCATCGTCCTATATATCAATCTTTACCTCTCGACCATTTAGAGACTCCTCGTCATGTCCGTGATATCATCCGGGACTCCGAACAACATTCGGTCACCAAAACATATAACTCATATAACACTATATCGTCAACGAACGTTAAGCATGCGGACCCTACGGGTTCAAGAACTATGTAGATATGACCGAGACACCTCTCCGGTCAATAACCAATAGTGGAACCTAGATGCCCATATTGTCTCCTACATATTCTACGAAGATCTTTATCGGTCGAACCGTTATGACAACATACGTAATTGCCTTTGTCCATCGGTATGTTACTTGCCGGAGATTCGATCATCGGTATCTACATACCTAGTTCAATCTCGTTACCGGCAAGTCTCTTTACTCATTCCATAATACATCACCTTGTGACTAACTCCTTAGTCATTTTCTTGCAAGCTTATGATGTGTATTACCGAGAGGGCCTAGAGATACCTCTCCGATACATGCCAACTCAACAAACACCTTCTGAGATATCTGTAGAGCATCTTTATGATCACCCAAATATGTTGTGACGTTTTATATCACACAAGGTATTCCTCCGGTATCCGGGAGTTGCATAGTCTCATAGTGGAAGGAATATGTATTTGGCATGAAGAAAGCAATAGCAATAAACCGAATAATCATTATGCTAACCTAACGGATGGGTCTTGTCCATCACATCATTCTCCTAATGATGTGATCCCGTTATCAAATGACAACACATGTCTATGGCTAGGAAGCCTTAACCATCTTTGATCAATGAGCTAGTCTAGTAGAGGCTTACTAGGGACATGGTATTTGTTTATGTATCACACATGTATTTGAGTTTCCGATCAATACAATTCTAGCATGAATAATAAACCTTTATCATGAATAAGGAAATATAAAATAACAACTTTATTATTGGCTCTAGGGCATATTTCCTGTCACGACCGGTTTTTCAATAAAATAATTATTGAGAGACCAATCCCTTTTACGGACCAGCGAGGAAGAATTCCTTCTCACTGGTAGACAATATCTTGGTCACAGAAGAAAATACCAGGAGTACTAAATATAATACAAGGTTGAGCAGAGACTGCCCAACAATTTATTACATGCACGCCGCTAAAACAAGACGGCGGATAGGGTGGCAAACTACTAACTCACGATAATAACGGTGGTGGAAAAATCATCGCGAAGCGAGTGATATGATTCCAGAAGACTACAGCTCTTCGAGCGTCGGAGTGAGGCTCGAGAAGACTTCTAGCGGGTGGCGGAAGCGTATACAATACAAGTGACCAATATCCGGGATCGCGCAGGACTGACTGGGACTCCTCTAGGCATCGGACGCGCTATCAAACTCTTCATCCAAGAGATCGCCTTCGTCAACATCTGGCCAAATCAACAAGCCAGGTGAGTACTATGAAAGTACTCGCAAGACAGTTCGGACATAAGGTATAACAAATGTAAACATGAAGCACATGAACAAGTTAACCAGTGCGATCAGACATAGAGATAATAAATATTGGGTGCCAAGCGAGGGTCTGAATGACGCCTCGAGCGGAAACTGCAGAATAGTAATACTGGTGCCAAACGAGTGTCTGAAAGACTCCTCGAGCGAAAAATGCGGAATAATAATACTAGTGCCAAACGAGTGTCTGAAAGACTCCTCGAGCGGAAAATGCAGAATAATAATACTGGTGCCAAACGAGTGTCTGAAAGACTCCTCGAGCGGAAAAATGCAGAATAATAATGCCACAGTCGGGCGTCGGGGCGACACCACATAAAGGGCTTATAACAGAAAATAAAGACAGTGCATGCCACAGTCGGACGTCTGAGCGACATCACATAAAGGGCTTATATTTAAAGTGAGAAACGAGTAAACGCCACAGTCGGACGTCTGCGCGACGTCACATAAAGGGCTTATATCACAGCTCAATAATACAATAGTTCGGGAAGAAGCATGCGACAAATATAAAGTTAGTCCATCCACAGGAATAACAATAAAACTGGATTTACCACTAGAGCTTGTTCACCGGGGACAAGATTTCCACACGGATAGATATGGATATAATGCTTACACTACTTGATCATGGATACGATGATTTGGAAGGAATTGACTCTGCAGAGTTTGTACTTAACCACAGCCAACGGATTTCAGTAGTCACGGGGACTAGTTCCCTCTACGGTGTTTTGGAAGAAACACGTCTAACCAGTACACACCCAATTCAACCATCCGAAGCCAGAGATCACCCTCGGCAACGTTCAAGAAAAACCTTGAGGCGGGGAGGCTACAACCTCGCGTAGCATGGGATCAAATTTCTATACGCGCGCTCTAAGGGGGTGCCCCCCCTCTCGGTCCCAACCGGAAACACCCATGCCCCCTGACCGGATGACTGGCTTTAATCCTGGGCCAAGGTACCATCATCCCGGCCTCTCTGTTTGGTGTGTACACGGAAAGAGGTTACCAACTTACTAAACCGCATCCTGGCAATGAGACATGTGGTAGCACGGAAGGGGGAAAGAACGATAACGTGGCTCCAACCAAGTTAACATCGGAGAAAGTCGGATGACGCAAGGCTGGTATGCTACAACAGTACCACCTTACTTCCCTTCATGTCACCACATGATTAGGCCATCTCTCATCAGAGATCATCGCAACTTTGGAACATGCGGGAAAGGAACGATAACGTGACTCCAACCACGTTAACGTCGGAGAAAGTCGGATGACGCAAGGCTGGTATGCTACAACAGTACCACCTTGCTGCCCTTCATGTCACCACATGATTAGGCCATCTCTCATCAGAGATCATCGCGACTTTGGAACAACCGGGTCGTTGCCTTACAAGCAATGAGGTATTTACCGACACTCATATGTCGCGCACAAACTCTCACGTGAACAGGTAAAACACCTGTCATATCAAATGTTCAAAACATGCTTGCCTGGTTCGGAGAAGTCGGAGTCTAGCTCGGCGAAGTTCGCGGCTCCTTCACCTCTTCCGGAACCTACGGCAATCACGAAACGGGTACTAACGTGAAAACCAACACTTGCACAGAAACTTCTCCAAATATTTTTCAAATAAATCCCATAAAAAACTAGACAAAATTTTAAGATTGTCAAAAAAAGAATCACTCAAAAATACCTTTTTATTAAAAAGTTATAAAGGTTTCTATCCAGGGACTTATCTGTAATGAAACAGAAAAGTTCCAGGGTTTTAACTAAGAAAACAGAAAACGCTTCGGTTGGGAATGCGCAAGCGCAAAGGAGAAAACGTATTTGCCCGAAGGCGCCAACAGAAAACGGTTCGAAGGAGAATAGAATAGAGGCTGACAGGCGGGGTCCACCTGTCAGGTTTAAAAAGCTCGCCGGCGCCCGAAGACTGCGGTGGACGTCGGCGTCGAACCACGGCGAGTTAGGAGAAACGGAGGGTACCAAGAGCTTCAGCGTCTTCTTCCGCGTCGATGGGTGGTGGACTCGTCCAACGGGGAGCACCACGTCGACGGCGCCACTATCTCCGGCGGACGGCGGCTCGGGTGAGGATGGGGAACTCCGGTGGAGGGCTGCAAACTACAAATTGAGGCGCGGGTCAGAACGAGGGATGCAAGGTGAAGCTACTGGCAAGAGAATGGGGGCGGAGGAGCACACACGGGGGCGAATCGGGCTGGATCCCGTGGCGGGTCGCGGCGGCCGGAGTCGAGGAAGGAGACCTCCTCGGGGCTCTTCTAGTGGCTAGGCTTGCTCTAGGGGGAGTGCAGGGATGGTGGGTGCTCGAGTTGAAGCTTGGGGCCTCTATTTATAGGCAGATCGACGGGGTGGCCATGAACAGAGAATCTCCGGCGAGCGATTATAGTGGAGCAGTGGATTGGCAGGAGGTTTGAGTGGCCAGGCAGCATCAGTGGAGGTTACTGGAGTCGTTTCACAGCTAAACGGGGTCGGTCTTGGCGTAATGGCGTCGGTCCACGGTGAGGTGACCGCACGGGCTCAACGGCGGCAGAGAGAGCGCTCCGCGCCCTGCCGTTCATGACGAGAGCGGCAGCGCGTTCGGGGGAGTGGAAGGCCACACGGCGAGCTCCTGTGGTTTGGGCGGCGCTGGGTGGCGTCGTCGGCGCCGTGTCTCCCGCTGGCGCCCGCAAAGCCACCACCGGCGTCGGTCACGGGGCGGCGCACCTTCTGCTGCTCGTCGCCGACGCCCGCAAGGCGCCAGGCATTCGTGCGGTGCAGGAACAAGAGGGCGGGGACGAGGAGCAAGGCGACGCGGTGGTACTGGCGAGATCGACGTCCTTCTCTGAGGAAAACGACAGCAGGCCACTGCAGTGTTCTCTGAACTTTCTGAACTTGACATAGACAGTGCACTGCAGGTGTTCGGCAGAAAGATTTTGCAATGAGATGAATTTTTCTGGAGCTGTAACTTGGTGAGGTGACCACTCAATGCACCCAGAGGCTGCCTGATTTTACTTGGAATTTTTGGAGAAGGTTTTGAATGAATTTCACCAAATTTGACAAATCTGGTCCAAACTTGCAGCAGGTGTAGTTTGAAAATTTTGAACTGAAGACCAGTGGATCTTCATGGTTCTTGATTGAGGGTTCAAAGGACTAGGAGGGGAAAAAGGTTTGGGGGCAAAAATCAAGACAGAAAGTGGAGTTCCTTTGTAAATCTCCAAGTGCTAGAAAAGAAGGCAGAAATTTATTTGAATAGAATATAAATGGAAATAATCACATGGGGAGGTTCAACTTGCTGGATTTGATGCAGATCATGATCCAAAGGTGAGGAAAGGGTTAGGAGAGGGGATTTGCACTAAGGCCATGGCAAGAAGGAATTATTGAAAGTGGCAAAGGATTTTCCAAAAGCCATAGTGCAAATTTCAAGGAGACTTTCAAAAGTCATATCCCAAGTGAAAATATTTTGTCTTGAGTCCAAGTGAAAGGCAAGAACCTCCAAGACCAAAGACAGATCTTGGTTGAATCCAAATAAAACTTTTGCCATAAAGAAAAATATTTGAGAGTGACAGTTCTCTTGAAGAAAAAAATATTTAAATCACTCCCCTCAAGTCAAATAAAATCTTTTGAAAAATCCAAATAAAAACTTGGGTGTCACAACACCTACCCCCTTAGGAAAAATCTCGTCCTCGAGATTTCTGCTGATCCTCAAATAGATATGGATACTCTGCTCGAAGGAAATCTTCCCTTTCCCATGTAGCTTCATGCTTAGTGTGGTTGCTCCACTGAAGCCTGAAAAACTTTGTCGTTTTCTGACGGGTCCTCCGTTCAGACTCTTCTAAAATCTTTACTGGTCTTTCTCTGTAGGTGAGATCTGGTTGCATATCAATGTCCTCATGAGGCACATGTTTTTCTGGGTTGCTCACACATTTTCTTAACTGTGAGACGTGGAACACGTCATGGACGTCTGACAGCTCCTTGGGGAGGTCTAGTTGGTAGGCTACCGTGCCTCTTTGTGCCTTTACACAAAATGGTCCAATGAATCTTGGGGCTAGCTTCCCCTTTATTTTGAACCGTTGCAGACCCCTCATAGGAGATACTCGGAGGTATCCGGAATCACCGGGTTCAAAGCTGACCTCACGATGCTTCTGATCATAGTAGCTCTTTTGTCGGCTCTGTGCTGTCTTGAGTCTGTCCCTGATCTGCTTAACTTTCTCCTCGGCCTCTTTAAGTATGTCTGGGCCGAAGATACGGCTGTCACCTGTTTCTGACCAATTCAGTGGGGTACGACACCTTCGTCCGTACAATGCTTAAAAGGGTGCCATTTGCAAGCTGGCTTGGTAACTGTTGTTGTAAGCAAATTTGGCATACGGCAAACTCTCTTCCCAACTGGATCCATAGGTGAGCACACAGGCTCTTAGCATATCCTCTAGGATTTGGTTCACATGTTCCATTTGTCCGTCAGTCTGAGGGTGGTATGCTGTACTGAAGGCTAGTTGCGTGCCCAGAGCTTGTTGTAGGTGATCCCAAAATTTGGAGACGAATTGGGTGCCTCGGTCTGATATTATAGTCTTTGGGACTCCGTGCAAACAAACTATACGGGAGAGATAAAGTTTTGCCAGTCTTTGTGTGGAGTAGGTAGTCTTCACGGGAATGAAATGAGCAACTTTGGTTAGTCGGTTTGTGATGACCCATATGGCGTCATTCCCATGTTGTGATCGGGGTAGTCCGACGATGAAATCCATTCCTATTTCATCCCATTTCCACTCCGGTATTCTGTTTGGTTGGAGTAGCCCTGCTGGCTTTTGATGCTCGGCCTTGATGCGCTGACATGAATCGCAACAAGCAATAAATGTGGCTATATCTCTTTTCATACCGTGCCACCAAAATCTTTCCTGAATGTCCTTGTACATTTTGGTTCCTCCAGGATGGATCGAGTATGGAGCGGTGTGGCTCTCCGTCAAGATCTGTTGCTTGAGTTCCTCAATGTTAGGTACGCAAAGTCTGTCTCGGTACCATAATGTTCCTTCACCGTCGGTGACGAACTCTGAAGTCTTACTAAGGTTCATTTTCTTCTTTATACCTTTGATGCTGGGATGTCCCTGTTGAGCCTTCTTAATTTGTTCCACCAGGGTGGGTTGTATCTCCAGGTTCGATACGGTGCCCTCAGAGACTAACATCATGTTGAGCCTAGAGAACTCTCGCTGAAACTCAGGCCTCAAATTTTGCTGACCGTCACTGTCCGGGCTGGGGTTTCGACTAAGGGCATCGGCCACTACATTTGCTTTCCCTGGATGGTAGTGAATACCGACGTCATAGTCCTTGACCAGTTCCAACCAGCGTCGTTGGCGTAAATTCAGCTCTGGCTGTGTGAAAATATATTTGAGGCTCTTATGGTCCGTATATATTTCACAGCGATTTCCCAACAGAAAGTGCCTCCACTCCTTGAGTGCATGTACGACTGCTGCTAGCTCCAAGTCATGTGTTGGGTAATTTTCCTCATGTTTTCGCAGCTGCCTGGAGGCATATGCGACAACTTTGCCATCCTGCATTAGCACGCATCCGAGACCTTTTCGGGACGCGTCACAATACACTTCAAAGCTCTTGTGTATGTCTGGCACAGTTAAGACTGGTGCGGTTGTCAGCTTCTTCTTTAGTTCTTGGAGGCTCTGCTCGCATGCTTCCGTCCATACGAATTTCTTATCCTTCTTGAGTAACTGGGTTATAGGTTTCGCCACAGTGGAGAACCCTTCAATAAATCTTCTGTAATACCCGGCCATTCCCAGGAAACTCCGCACATCAGTAACATTGGCGGGCGGCTTCCAGTCCAGTATGGCCTTGACTTTTTCTGGGTCTACGGCCACGCCTTCTTGGTTCAGTATATGGCCCAAGAAGCCAACTTGTCTTAGCCAAAATTCGCACTTGCTAAATTTGGCGTACAACTGATGTTTCCTCAATTCTCCCAAAACAATTCTGAGGTGCTCAGCATGCTCTTCTGGTGTCCTCGAGTAAACCAGAATGTCGTCAATGAACACCACCACAAATTTGTCCATGAATTTCATGAACACTTTGTTCATGAGGTGGACGAAATATGCGGGGGCGTTCGTTAGTCCAAAAGGCATCACTGTGAACTCGTATAACCCATATCTGGAAGTGAAAGCTGTCTTGGGAATATCTTCTGTCCGTACCTTCAGTTGGTGATATCCCGATCTCAAATCAATTTTTGAGAATACCTTGGCTTGAGCGAGCTGGTCAAACAAATCATTTATCCGTGGCATCGGATATTTGTTTTTGATGGTGACCATATTGAGGGCTCGATAGTCTATGCACAGCCTCAGTGTCCCATCTTTCTTTTTGGCGAACAACACAGGCAAACCCCAAGGTGAGGAGCTGGCTCGAATAAATCCTTTGTCCAACAATTCCTTTATCTGCTTCTTCAACTCCACCAATTTTGAGGGTGCCATTCTATACGGCTTCTTATAGATGGGAGCGGTGCCAGGTGCTAGTTCGATGCTGAATTCGATCTCTCGGTCTGGTGGCATGCCTGGTAGTTCTTCAGGGAACACATCAGGAAACTCGCATACCACTGGAACCTTCCTCAGTTCTGCAATGTCCATTTTGTTCAGCTTTGGTTGCTGTGATCGTGGCCTTTCTTGAGCGGAAACTCTTATTGTCTTGCCATGATGGTGGGTGAGAATCACTGTCCGATTGAAGCAGTCAATGAATCCTTTGTTGGTGGTCAACCAGTCCATCCCTAAAATGACATCCAGTCCTTTACTTTCCAACACGATGAGATTCGCGTGGAATTGTAGTCCTTCGAACTCAATGACCACTCCTTGGGAGTAACCTTGAGCGATTTGCTTATTTCCGGGGGACTTGATGATCATAGATTTTTCCAAGGTGAGTATCGGAAAATCATGTTGCGAAAAAAAACTCTTCGAAACGAACAAATGGGAAGCTCCAGAATCAAACAAAACCGTGGCAGGTACTGTGTTGATAGGGAACGTACCAAGCACGATGTCTGGGGCATTCTGCGCTTCTTCCCTGGTCACATGGTTCAGGTGACCCTTCCTGTGGTTGTTGTTGGGGTTGAAATTGTTGCGCTTGGGGGCGGGATTATTTCCACCATTGTTCGGCTTGGGTGCCGAGTCTCTTGGCTTCGGGCACTGTTTAGCATAATGCCCTTGTTGACCACAGGCATAGCAGGTGACCCCTGGACGTTATGTGAACTCCTTATCCCTGGCATGAAATTGTCCGACGGGCCTTGGCTCAGTAGTCGTGGATCTCCTTGTGTCTGTCCTTGGGACCTCAGTCTTGCCTCGGTTGCTGTGGGCAAGAGTCGTCTTGTCCCTCTTCCGCTTACGGATATCTTCCAAACTACGACGCTCATTCTCCAAGGTGATGGCCTTGTCCACCAGCGTCTTAAAATCCGGAAAGGTGTGCACAATCAGTTGGCATCTCAGTGCTGGTGCCAGGCCGTCCAGGAATTTTTCCATCTTCTTGCTTTCTGTCATGTGCTCGTCGTAGGCATAACGAGACAGCTGGGTGAACTGACCATTGTACTCTGTCACTGACATGCCTCTTTGCTTCAGGTCATCAAACTCTCTCTTCTTGATCTTTAGGATGCTTTTGGGGATGTGTGCCCCACGGAAGCCTTCCTTGAACTCTTCCCAGGTGATGTTGTGTTCCCTGGGATGCATGTGTAGGAAGTTTTCCCACCATGCTGCGGCTGCTCCAGTAAGGTAGTGTGGTGCATAAAGCACCTTCTCATGATCTGAGCACTGAGCAATAATCAGTTTCCTTTCAATCTCACGAAGCCAATCGTCGGCTTCCAGTGGTCTGTCGGTGTGAGCAAAAGTTGAGGGGCGAGTCTTCTGTAACTCAGATAACTTGGAATGGGGTTGATAGGGTTCACGGTGGTTTCCCATGTTGATGACATGGTTCATCATCTCTTGGTGTTGTTGCTGGCTTTGCTCGAAGAGACGGCATACTTGAGACAGTGCTGCTTCGCTGTCCTGTTGGCTGGACTGACCCTGAGTGAAATTGTTGCTGGTCTGTGTCCCATAAACCTCTTCTGGCTGATTGGGATGGAGCGAGTCCACGGGCGAGACATTTTTCCAGTCTGGGGTATTATTTGCAAAACCCATGAGAAAAACTGTGTATCACAAGAAAAATCTCGCAAAGGCAATAATCAAAAGGCTTCAAGGTTTTCAAAGAAACACAAATGATTTTTCATGGGGAAGAAGTGCTCAACATAAAACTTACATGCGAAAAGCAAACACGTGATACAGCACTCAGGATGCGCGTACACATCCTAACATGTTATTAAAACTAGCGTACTACTCCGGAAGGCAGCAAACACACCAACACAAACTAGCATACAGGAATAAACAGCACATCATACAGGCAGACATAACACGCGGCTACTCGGTGCTCTCAGTCGGAGATGGTGAAGATCTCCTTCCCCTTGCCGATGGCAAGGCTCAGCGGTCCAGGAGAGTCAACCTCCACCTCCTCTCTAGCTGGCTCCTGGCGCGTGACGCTGCGTTGCGGTGATGGTGCGGGGGCGACTGGTGGTAGAGCGTGTGCGGCAGGCGGTGCGGCTCTGACTGGAGTAGGAGAGATGACTCGGTCGAACTCCTCAGTGGTAGGCAGACGGCGAGCAGTGGCCAAAATGGCCGGCGCATAAGAGGTTGAAGACGAGACGAATGTCAGGGGCGGCGCCGTGTTGAGAAGTTCCTTCCTGCTGGCAGGACCGCCCCGGACTAAGTCCATGCGGGCAGCCACAAGATCATCTACGAGGTTGTCGAAAGATTCCTCCAGAGCCTTGAGATACTCCACAACCATCTCTTTGGCTTCACCTCGCTCTCCCCGATGGCAGGCGAACGCATAGTGGCTGGTGTAAGGCACATGGCATGGGAGGTAGCGGTAGCGACGAGTCTTCATCGTAGGAAGGATGTCCCGAAGGCGAGCTATCGCCTCACGGGCAGCCATCTGCATGGCATGCCTCTCCGTAGGCATGGCCCTTCCCACAAAACGGAAGTGGCGAGTAGCAGAACGTCCTCCCTTGAACTGCACCATAGCTTGGTGCATAGACACGTCGTCACCTTGCTTGTGCTGATAGAGTGTGAACTCCAGGCGAGCTGCTGGCCCAATCGCGAGCTTGGTGATGGAGACGAGGAGCTTGACAAACCCCTCGGGCACGTTGGTGAACACTCGATTCTCACAGTTGCTGCCAGCCATCTACAAAAGTAGGCAAAAATTCTGAGTAGTCATGTCATAAATTTATGATGACCAACAGAAAATAGCTACAATTGCAAAATGCTGAAAAAGCACAAAAGACGCTAATAACCGATTAGCGATCGCACCTAGTGGCTTCCTACAGTCAGCCTGGCTCTGATACCAAGCTTGTCACGACCGGTTTTTCAATAAAATAATTATTGAGAGACCAATCCCTTTTACGGACCAGCGAGGAAGAATTCCTTCTCACTGGTAGACAATATCTTGGTCACAGAAGAAAAATACCAGGAGTACTAAATATAATACAAGGTTGAGCAGAGACTGCCCAACAATTTATTACATGCACGCCGCTAAAACAAGATGGCGGATAGGGTGGCAAACTACTAACTCACGATAATAACGGTGGTGGAAAAATCATCGCGAAGCGAGTGATATGATTCCAGAAGACTACAGCTCTTCGAGCGTCGGAGTGAGGCTCGAGAAGACATATAGCGGGTGGCGGAAGCGTATACAATACAAGTGACCAATATCCTGGATCGCGCAGGACTGACTGGGACTCCTCTAGGCATCAGACGCGCTATCAAACTCTTCATCCAAGAGATCGCCTTCGTCAACATCTGGCCAAATCAACAAGCCAGGTGAGTACTATGAAAGTACTCGCAAGACAGTTCGGACATAAGGTAAAACAAATGTAAACATGAAGCACATGAACAAGTTAACCAGTGCGATCAGACATAGAGATAATAAATATTGGGTGCCAAGCGAGGGTCTGAATGACGCCTCGAGCGGAAACTGCAGAATAGTAATACTGGTGTCAAACGAGTGTCTGAAAGACTCCTCGAGCGGAAAATGCGGAATAATAATACTGGTGCCAAACGAGTGTCTGAAAGACTCCTCGAGCAGAAAATGCAGAATAATAATACTGGTGCCAAACGAGTGTCTGAAAGACTCCTCGAGCGGAAAAATGCGGAATAATAATGCCACAGTCGGGCGTCGGGGCGACACCACATAAAGGGCTTATAACAGAAAATAAAGACAGTGCATGCCACAGTCGGACGTCTGAGCGACATCACATAAAGGGCTTATATTTAAAGTGAGAAACGAGTACACGCCACAGTCGGACGTCTGCGCGACGTCACATAAAGGGCTTATATCACAGCTCAATAATACAATAGTTCGGGAAGAAGCATGCGACAAATATAAAGTTAGTCCATCCACAGGAATAACAATAAAACTGGATTTACCACTAGAGCTTGTTCACCGGGGACAAGATTTCCACATGGATAGATATGGATATAATGCTTACACTACTTGATCATGGATACGATGATTTGGAAGGAATTGACTCTGCAGAGTTTGTACTTAACCACAGCCAACGGATTTCAGTAGTCACGGGGACTAGTTCCGTCTACGGTGTTTTGGAAGAAACACGTCTAACCAGTACACACCCAATTCAACCATCCGAAGCCAGGGATCACCCTCGGCGATGTTCAAGAAAAACCTTGAGGCGGGGAGGCTACAACCTCGCGTAGCATGGGATCAAATTTCTATACGCGCGCTCTAAGGGGGTGCCCCCCTCTCGGTCCCAACCGGAAACACCCATGCCCCCTGACCGGATGACTGGCTTTAATCCTGGGCCAAGGTACCATCATCCCGGCCTCTCTGTTTGGTGTGTACACGGAAAGAGGTTACCAACTTACTAAACCGCATCCTGGCAATGAGACATGTGGTAGCACGGAAGGGGGAAAGAACGATAACGTGGCTCCAACCATGTTAACGTCGGAGAAATTCGGATGACGCAAGGCTGGTATGCTACAACAGTACCACCTTGCTGCCCTTCATGTCACCACATGATTAGGCCATCTCTCATCAGAGATCATCGCAACTTTGGAACATGCGGGAAAGGAACGATAACGTGACTCCAACCACGTTAACGTCGGAGAAAGTCGGATGACGCAAGGCTGGTATGCTACAACAGTACCACCTTGCTGCCCTTCATGTCACCACATGATTAGGCCATCTCTCATCAGAGATCATCGCGACTTTGGAACAACCGGGTCGTTGCCTTACAAGCAACGAGGTATTTACCGACACTCATATGTCGCGCACAAACTCTCACGTGAACAGGTAAAACACCTGTCATATCAAATGTTCAAAACATGCTTGCCTGGTTCGGAGAAGTCGGAGTCTAGCTCGGCGAAGTTCGCGGCTCCTTCACCTCTTCCGGAACCTATGGCAATCACGAAACGGGTACTAACGTGAAAACCAACACTTGCATAGAAACTTCTCCAAATACTTTTCAAATAAATCCCATAAAAATCTAGACAAAATTTGAAGATTGTCAAAAAAAGAATCACTCAAAAATACCTTTTTATTAAAAAGTTATAAAGGTTTCTGTCCAGGGACTTATCTGTAATGAAACAGAAAAGTTCCAGGGTTTTAACTGAGAAAACAGAAAACGCTTCGGTTGGGAATGCGCAAGCGCAAAGGAGAAAACGTATTTTCCCAAAGGCGCCAACAGAAAACGGTTCGAAGGAGAATAGAATAGAGGCTGACAGGCGGGGTCCACCTGTCAGGTTTAAAAAGCTCGCCGGCGCCCGAAGACTGCGGTGGACGCCGGCGGCGAACCACGGTGAGTTAGGAGAAACGGAGGGTACCAAGAGCTTCAGCGTCTTCTTCCGCGTCGGTGGCTGGTGGACTCGTCCAACGGGGAGCACCACATCGACGGCGGCACTATCTCCGACGGACGGCCGCTCGGGTGAGGATGGGAAACTCTGGTGGAGGGCTGCAAACTACGAATTGAGGCGCGGGTTAGAACGAGGGATGCAAGGTGAAGCTACTGGCAAGAGAATGGGAGCGGAGGAGCACACACGGGGGCGAATCGGGCTGGATCCCGTGGCGGGTCGCGGCGGCCGGAGTCGAGGAAGGAGACCTCCTCGGGGCTCTTCCAGTGGCTAGGCTTGCTCTAGGGGGAGTGCAGGGATGGTGGGTGTTCGAGTTGAAGCTCGGGGCCTCTATTTATAGGCAGATCGACGGGGTGGCCGTGAACAGAGAATCTCCGGCGAGCGATTACGGCGGAGCAGTGGATTGGCAGGAGGTTTGAGTGGCCAGGCAGCATGAGTGGAGGTTACTGGAGTGGTTTCACAGCTAAACGGGGTCGGTCTTGGCGTAATGGCGTCGGTCCATGGTGAGGTGACCGCACGGGCTCAACGGCGGCAGAGAGAGCGCTCCGCGCCCTGCGGTTCACGACGAGAGCGGCAGCGCGTTCGGGGGAGTGGAAGGCCACGCGGCGAGCTCCTGTAGTTTGGGCGGCGCTTGGTGGCGTCGTCGGCGCCGTGTCTCCCGCTGGCGCCCGCAAAGCCGCCGCCGGCGTTGGTCACGGGGCGGCGCACCTTCTGCTGCTCGTCGCCGACGCCCGCAAGGCGCCAGGCGTTCGTGCGGTGCAGGAACAAGAGGGCGGGGACGAGGAGCAAGGCGACGCGGTGGTACTGGCGAGATCGACGTCCTTCTCTGAGGAAAACGACAGCAGGCCACTGCAGTGTTCTCTGAACTTTCTGAACTTGACATAGACAGTGCACTGCAGGTGTTCGACAGAAAGATTTTGCAATGAGATGAATTTTTCTGGAGCTGTAACTTGGTGAGGTGACCACTCAATGCACCCAGAGGCTGCCTGATTTTACTTGGAATTTTTGGAGAAGGTTTTGAATGAATTTCACCAAATTTGACAAATCTGGTCCAAACTTGCAGCAGGTGTAGTTTGAAAATTTTGAACTGAAGACCAGTGGATCTTCATGGTTCTTGATTGAGGGTTCAAAGGACTAGGAGGGGAAAAAGGTTTGGGGGCAAAAATCAAGACAGAAAGTGGAGTTCCTTTGTAAATCTCCAAGTGCTAGAAAAGAAGGCAGAAATTTATTTGAATAGAATATAAATGGAAATAATCACATGGGGAGGTTCAACTTGCTGGATTTGATGCAGATCATGATCCAAAGGTGAGGAAAGGGTTAGGAGAGGGGATTTGCACTAAGGCCATGGCAAGAAGGAATTATTGAAAGTGGCAAAGGATTTTCCAAAAGCCATAGTGCAAATTTCAAGGAGACTTTCAAAAGTCATATCCCAAGTGAAAATATTTTGTCTTGAGTCCAAGTGAAAGGCAAGAACCTCCAAGACCAGAGACAGATCTTGGTTGAATCCAAATAAAACTTTTGCCATAAAGAAAAATATTTGAGAGTGAGAGTTCTCTTGAAGAAAAAAAATTTAAATCACTCCCCTCAAGTCAAATAAAATCTTTTGAAAAATCCACATAAAAACTTGGGTGTCACATTTCCTTCAGTAATACCCTACGTCCTGCCTTGATTGTATTGATGATGATGTATCGAGTACAAGCTTGATCTACCTGAGATTGTAAGTTGTGTTCTAACCCGAAGGCTAGGTGGTTATAATTGTGACTGTGGTCTCTATAGACTAGACCCCTCAGCTTATATAGACGTTGGGGGAACCAAGGGTGACACATGGTCAATTGCCCCATCTACGGATATAGATGTCGGCGGCAGATGCTGTCCTTGGAGTACATGTCAAGTCTTCGGCAGAATCCAGCTTGATCGCGTCGAAGTGCGAAGCTCCTGGAGTCCTTCCTTATGAGAACGGTGGGCCGCAAGCTCGGCCCATGGACTATGGGCCAACTAGGTTGGTACCCCCTAGTCCAGGACACTGTCAATCACCCCTGAACTGGTCTTCGACATAGTGGACGACAATCTTCTTCAGATATATGACTTCAACTTTGGAGTCTTTGGCTTGACAGGCAATAGATGATTCTTTCTATGATCCGAGATCTTTCCCTGTTAAAAGCTTTAATCGTGACTGTTCTTAAAGGAACCTCCCCTCTGACCATGGTTTAACCAAAGTTATTAGCATCCGAAGACGCGACATAACTTAGCCTTGAAGGCCAACCGCATAGGTTTGAATAGTGCCTACAGCCTGACAGCTTTTCCGAAGTGCCACCACCTATAACTAGGCGGGTCAGTTACTGTTGCTCGAATCGTGACTCGAGGCAGTTTTTCATTGGCACATGTCATCAAAGCAGGGATCGTGTCCTGTATTTTAAGGGATATCATCAAGATTTCATTTCACCCCATGCGCATAATGGCATCTCATGTTGGGACATGGCGATTTTAGCGACGCATCAAAGGGGACTCTTGGCCTTTCGCAAGTTATAACAACAAAGGGAGCAGTAACCATTTCCTATGCTCCCATTCTGCCGCCTTTGCACACAGCCTCCTGAGCTCCAACGCCCAGATCCAGCCCCAAATTCATCCATCTCCTCCAGCACACATAGCTCCCACTTCTGGGAATGGCCGACGCCACCCTGAAGGGACACTGGGACGGCTCCTTTGTCACTGAGGGCGTGATCCAGGAGCTGCGGGGCATGGGATACATCCCACTATTGTCGCATGCTGGCCTCCGGAGTCAGACCAGCGGGTCCGTACTCCCAAGCCCGGGAAGAGGGTTTATCTTCATTCCCCCACCTCATCCGAGGTCTGGGGTTCCCGCTGCACTCCTTCATGCATGGGGTTCTCTTCTACTATGGGCTAGATTTCCACCATCTAGCCCCGAATTCCATCCTCCATCTCGTGACGTTCATCGTCGTCTGCGAGGCCTTCCTCCGCATCAAGCCACACATTCGCCTGTTGCTAAAGACGTTCTGTATCAAGCCGAAGTCCAGTGGCTCCGAACTAGTGGAGTGCGGGAGGGCCATGATCAGTAGGTCCCAAAAGGTTAATTGGTTCAAGGGCACCTTCAAGGAAACCATCAAAGAATGGCAACGGGAGTGGTTCTACATCACCAAACCACTCGCCAGTGGCCAGGCCGAAGTCCCAACCTTCTCGGCGGCTCCCCCAAAGAGGCTGGTTTCCTGGAAAAGGAAAGGCTTGGATTGGGGCAACCCCGAAGAGGTGATAGAGCTGCACCAGAAAGTCAAATTTCTGGCAGACAAAAAGAAGATCAAGCTGCTCGACATGGTGGATGTCAAGCTCCACTGCCGCATCCTGCCACTATAGCTTCAGGCAAGCCCGAGGACGTGCCGCCGGTGAAGCACTTCTTGCGCACCTCCCTGACTGTGATGTGGACGGTGCTATTCAAGCCATCCCAGAATGACCCCCCTTAGAGGGGACGGACTGCGTCTTTGACGTCGCGCACGACGCCCCTGAGGTAACCACGGAATACAACTTCATATTTTTCTTCCTTTCGTGTCATTGACCCTTTTTATCAAAACGGTTAAACCCGTTCTTTCTTTTCTTAGAAATGGATCCTCAAGGCATAGCAGATGTTGTGCCCAGTGTTGATGTCCGAGGAGGCGAGGTCACCTCAGCTTATGGCTCTTTTGGCCGAGGATCCGTACGTTGTTCCACCCAAGGAGTCGAAGCGCCTGAAAAGGAAGGGTGGCCCTTGCATCCGAGAACCTTCAAAAGCCAGGTCCAAGGACACCCACTCTTGTTCCAGCCATGACGAGGAGGAGGAGAAGGAGGAGGAGGCCGAGGAGAACACGGGGGAAGGGGCGCCTTCCCCAAAAGGAAAAAGGGCAGCGTTCGAAGATGCCGAGGAGGAGGCGCACCCCGACCCCATAAGAGGTTGCACAAGGCCTCGGCCGATCAAGTAGGCTAGCAAGCCGTGCCGGCACAGGTCAATCTCTCCTTCTTGTCGAATGATGACCTCTTCAAGCAGAAGCGGACAAAATCGGCACCCTGGAGGTAATTTTAACAACCCGAACTGAATCAACATTTCCTGTAGTCCATAACTTATGACACGCTTCCCATCTTCTCAATTCGCAGTGCGTCCTCATCGAAGGCAAGACCCCGGATGATGGGCTCCCGCCGCCTCTCATGGCGGAAAGCAGGACCGCCAAGAACGACACCCTTTCCCCCGCTCATGATGATCTAGGGGAAGCGACTGTCAGATTCAGGGTTCCGCAAACCCTTGAGAGGTTCGAACTCTGGGGTGCGTGCGAAGAACTCGCCCTCCCCAGTTTGCCTGCTCACCGATCCCACGGCCTAGCTCGATGAATCTAATGGACAAGAGACACAACAGTTTGTCCTGGTTCGGGCCACCTTGCGGCGTAATACCCTACTCCAGCTTTGTGGTGGATTGCCTCGAGAGACTGAGGATGAACTAGTACAGTGGTCGAACAGCCTCATGAGGTGAGGTGTTCTTGTACTCGATGAGCTAGTGAGTGTGAGGTTGATCTGAATGATCTCCCCCTCTATGGTGGTGGCTAAGTCCTATTTACAGTGGCCTTGGTCCTCTTCCCAAATGTAGGCGGGAAGGGATCCCACAACGACCAAATTTGAAGGGGGACAACTAGTACAAGCTATCCTGACAAAAGTAGTCTTCACCTGCAAAAGCATCTGGTGGTGACGCTATGGTGGGCTCCGCGATGACCTCCGTCCTGCCGTCCTGGCGGTCTTTGTCTTGTTGCACCAGAATGGAAACCTTTGCTTGATTCCTCGGGACCCCGTGCCTGCGCTTGCCTCCTTAGCACCAAAGAGGAAACTGGTACACTGCGCCCGTTGGCGCCTGCCTGGCCTTGGTCATCATGGCTCACGTCATATGAACCTCATGACGTGCAGCTTGCATAGATATCTCCGCTCCTCGGGAGCCAGCCTGGGAGGGGGGCGCCCCCCAGGGAGGTCTTGGTATCGTCCGCCTCGCGAGGCTTGGCCCCTCATGAGGGTCTTGGGTTGTTGTTGTTGAAGCTGGGCCGTACCGGGCCATTGACGGAGCCACCCCATGGGCCACAGGCAGGCAAGTCTAGGTACCGCCGTTCCCAGGACGCCGACAGTAGCCCCCGGGCCCAAGGCGCGCTCGGACTTGGCTTCGAGGCGAAGCCAAGGGGAAGTGTGGAGCACCGCGGGACATAACCGCCTGCGGCCTCGGTTGACATGTGGCGATTGATGGGACGTGGGAGTCTCCGCTTCCCCATGCTGCCTCGGCAACCGTTCGACTTGATGAGACTCTGCTGCATGCAGAGAAAAACATTATTGCGTGGGATCGTGGAGGTCGGCGGTTGGCCTTCCTCTGGCTATAAATGAGGGGAGGGGCAAAGCACCCCTCACTCATCTCTATCGTCTCGCCGCCCACTCCTTCTTCTTCCTTCTTGCCTCGCCATCTTGTCGTAGCAACCATGGCGCCGACGAGGAACTTCTTCGTTGCCGAGAAGGGGAAGGCCCCCAAGGAGGGGCCCAGCTCGCCGCCGCCCAAGAGAGGGCGAGGTCGCACTCGCAAGCATGCCACGACTCCCGTGGTGGCTCCTTGAGGGAGCGGGCATGCCTCGAGTGGCTGCGGCGGCGCTTCTACTCGCGGCAGGAGCCGCCAGGGGCGAGGCAGCCCCTGCGATAGAGGGAGGCATGGATGGTCATCCAGCCTCCTCAGCCGCACGTCCATTCGGCGGAGGTGCTTCCAGATATTGTTGTGTGGTCGGAGAGGCCGACCGGCACCTGGCTCTCGCTCCTCCACTTTTTCGCGGGCGAGCTGCTGGTCGTTCGCCTTCACGGCCTCTGGCTGCAGGCTGACGGCTGCTGCAGCAAGGCTTCATGGGTCGGGGTCGAGGTTTCCGCCGCCGGGAATGTGGCCTTGACCCACTGCTGGCAGGCATTTTCCCGCGTGCGCGGCCTGAGCGGGAGGTGCACCCTCCACTTTAAGTATGACGGCATCGCGACCCTCTACGTGCGGGTGTTTGGGGAAGATGGCCGTCACGCAGGGTGCTGCCCTGAAGACGATGGCGGCGACGATGAGCTTGACATTGACGATAGCCGTGGCGATGCTGAGGGTGAGCTTGCCCTTGGCGACGGCTGTGGCTCGTTCAGCAGCGGCGGCTCCTCCTCCAGCAAGAGCACAAGCAGCGGCAGCTATGACCAGCCACCACGTCGCCGGGCTCACTTTGAGGGAGGTGGCAGATCTTCTCATCGCCATGCCCCGGTGAAGCGGGAGGAAGGCTCAGGCTGATTCCGAAGGGCCTCCAGAGCCAGGCCTCGGGAGCTGCTGCGGTTGTGCGGGTCGCTTTTGTTTAACCTTTCCTTTCTCCTGCATTTTGAAAAAAGTAGAGGGCCCTGCTGGGGTGTGTAGCGAACCATGGTACTTATGCAACTATGCTATGTTTATTGTTCTGATGTTATGCTGTGATGTTCATGTTCCGAGTAGGTGCGGTAGGATAACTTAGCTTGATACACTCGCGGCAATTTTCCACCTCGTGAGGGCGCGCCCTTCAGCATCTGGTGAGGCCCCCTTGCTGCCGACTCAGGAGCCATTGGCCTCAGGAGACATCATAAATCTCCATAATTATTAGAAAACTTGTCGGGTTTCCTGTTCTTCCTTGCGCGAGCCCTCAGGCATGGGCTAGTCGTGGCTTAGTGCACCGCGTCGCAGTACCCCGGGGGCATGGACTTTAAGAGGGAGCGTAAATCACGAGCTCATTCAAGGGCGCCTCGCGAAGATCAAGGAAGCCGAAGCTCTAGGGTGACAGGGCTTTGGCGAGGTGTGTTCGCGGCGTGGGCGAGCCCAACGCACACACCTGCCCAGCCCCCGCGCGAGGCGCGTGAGGAAGAGCGATGGGCAACTGCCGTTCTCCCTGATCCGAAAAAACGAGCGGAGCAAAAGGATAAAAACCCAACTTGGCAATCGAGAAACGGTAGGACTACAAATTCCATTAAAAGGTTGCAAATCAGCTACAGAAAGCAAGCAAATGAACAGCCGCGTCCGTCACCTAGTCTAGTCTTCTCACCAGCGCGGAGCTAAGTGCTGCCACTAGGACGTGGGAGGGTGCCCCCGAGGCCCGAGGGGGGCACTCCGGAGACTCCAGGGCGTGTACAGCCCCACTCATTATTATGTGAGAGTGTCATGAGCGGAGACCTTCACAGGCACTGGGCCTTGCTTCATGGGTAGAACTTCCGGAGGTGCTGGATGTTCCAGGCGTTCTGGATGGGGATCCCGTCCTGTGTCTCCAGGCGTGCGGCGCCAGACCTGGAGACACGGTAAATCCTGAACGGGCCCTCCGACATGGGAGAGAGCTTATGCAGCCCCTCCCTGGAGAGCACCCTCCTCAAGACGAGATCGCCCACCTCGAGCGTCCTGGAGCGGATGTTGCAGCAGTGGTACCGCCGCAGCACCTGCTGGTACCTTGCAGCCCCGAGCGAGGCTTGACGGAGGCGTTCCTCCCCCAGCACTAGGTCCATCCCCCGCGTGGTGTCCTGGCGTGCCTCGTCAAACGCCAAGACCCGCGCGGAGCGATGCTTGACCTCGTGTGGGAGAACCGCCTCGGCTCCGTAGACGAGGAAGAATGGAGTTTCTTCGGTTGGCTTGGTCGCGGTGGTGCGATGGACCACAGCACAGACCGGAGCTCGTCCAGCCAGCCCCTGTCATAGGCCTCGAGCTTCTTCTTGAAAGTTCTTGCCTTGAGGCCCCGCAGGACCTCTGTATTTGCACGCTCGGCTTGGCCGTTGCTCCTGGGGTGTGCCACCGATGTGTAGCATATATGCGTTCCAAGGTTAGCACAATATGTTTTGAATAGGTTACTAGTGAACTGTGAGCCGTTGTTGGTGATGGTACGATTTGGGATCCCAAACCGGCTCACGAGGCCCTTGATGAACTTGATTGCTGAGCCGGCTGGGATAGTGCGGACAACCTCCACCTCCGCTCACTTGGTGAACTTGTCGATGGTGATGTAGAGGTAGCGGTAGCCCCCGGGCGCTCTGAGGAATGGGCCCAAGATGTCCAGCCCCCAGACCGCAAACGGCCACGAGAGCGGGATGGTCTGGAGACCCTAAGAAGGCTGGTGGATTTGCTTGGCGTGGTACTGGCAGGCTTCGCAGGATCTCACTAGCTCGATGGCATCATTGAGCGCCGTGGGCCAATAGAATCTGATGTGGAACGCCTTGCCCACGAAGGTGCGCGATGACGAGTGATGCTCGCAGTCCCCACCGTGTATGTCGGTCAACAACACACCCTTGCTCCCTAGAGATGCATCGCAAAGAAACATCGTTTGGCCGTTTCCAGTAGAGCTCACCATCTTGAATGTAGTAGGCAGTGGCCTGCCGAGCCACGCGTTCCGCGTCTTCTTCCTTCTCCGGTAGGGTTCCCTGAAGTAGGTACGCCTTGAACTGTTCGGTCCAGCACCCTTCCTGAGGCTCGAGCGCGAGGAGCAGGCGCGCTCCTGAGGTCGGGCCACATGCGGGGGCTCCCGAGGTTGGTGCTGGGGGGAGCTCCTCCTGAGGAAGTGTTACCTCCGCAGCAGGTGGGGCTGCTGAAGGCTTGAAGAGCCGCTCCTCGAAGACGTCGGGCTCCGGAGGTAGGCGCCTGGACGCTCTCTTGGCGACATCATCGGCTTCCTTGTTCGCGCCGCGAGGCACATGCTGCATTTCCAGGCCAAAGAATCGTTTCTCAATTTTGCGTACCTCTGCAAGATATGCCTCCACGTGCTCGTCCTTCGGCTCGTGTACTTTGTTGGAGAAGTTCACGAGGAGCTGGGAGTCACCCTTGATGGTGAGGCGCTTCACTCCCAAGGCTGTCGCAGCCTTGAGACTGGCGATAAAGCCTTTGTACTCCGCGATGTCATTGGAAACCTTCTCGCCCTGCTGGAAGCAGAGCTGCATGGCGTAGTAGAGCTTGTCCTGGGTGGGCGAGATGAGCACGGCTCCAGCCCCCGCGCCCTGGCGGGCGAAGGCGCCATTGAAGTACATGACCCAGCCATCTGGTGCCTCGCTCCCTAGTGAGAGGGGTCGGTCCTCGCCCACTCCGAGGCTGGGAGCGTCGGTCGACTCCGCCATGAAGTCGGCGAGCGCGGCACCCTTGATGACCCTGGTGGTGCTGAACTCCAACTGGAATGCTTGCAGTTCAATGTTCCATTCGGCGACTCTCTCCGCAGAATTGGGGCTCCGGAGCACTCTCTCGAGTGGGTAAGCCAAGACAACTTTGATGGGGTGGCCTTGGAAGTAGTGGTGCAGCTTGTGGGAGGCGACGAGAAGTACGAGTAAGATCTTTTGCAACATTGGGTAGCGCGCCTGCGCATCATGCAGTACCGTGCTGACGAAGTACACCGGGTGCTCGACGAGAGCGGAAGTGCTGGTGAGGTCTTGTACCTCCTGAGGCTGGGGGACCTCGGGAGCTTGGTCGCTTGCAGGGGTAGCTAGGGCCTCGGGAGCGCCGTCCTGAGGGGCCTGGTCCTCTGCTGTGCCGTCGGGGCCTCTGGATTACCGTCCTGAAGTTGCATTGTCTTGTCCTGGTGTACAGCGTCGCATGACAGGTCCTTGGCTTGGTGCTCCTCTCGGACGACTACCAGCGCCGCGCTGGCAGAGTGAGGCGTGGCGGCTAGGTAAAGCACCAGGGGCTCAAGAGGGTGCAGCACCACCATCACTGGTGGGCTGGTGAGGTATCTCTTGAGGTCTTGACATGCCGCGTCAGCCTTCAGAGTCCACTCGAACGGCCCCTTCTTCTTCATCAGCTTGAAGAACGGGAGGGCGCGCTCCCCCAGCTTGGAGATGAAGCGCCCCAGCGAGGTCACACAGCCCGCCAGCTTTTGCATTTCCTTAAGAGTCTGTGGCAGACTCATCCTTTCTATTGCCTTGACCTTCTCCGGGTTTGCCTCGATTCCCCTGTGTGACACCAGAAAGCCCAACAGCTTGCCGGAGGGGACGCCAAACACACATTTCTCCGGTTGAGCCGTAGGTCCACCTTGCGCAGACTGGCGAATGTTTCTTCTAGGTCCTCGATGAGGGCCCTTGCCTCCCGAGACTTCACCACTATGTCGTCGACGTAGGCCTTGGCGTTCCTCCCGAGCTGCTGGCCCAGAGCGATGTGCATCAGCCGCTGGAAGGTTGCTCCGGCGTAACGCAGCCCAAAGGGCAGGCAGGTGTAGCAATACACCCCGCATGGGGTCAGAAAGGCCGTCTTCTCAACATCTTGCACTGCCATCTTAATTTGGTGATACCCTGAGAATGCGTCCAGGAAGCATAGTAGGTCGCACTCGGTGGTGGAGTTGACGATCTGGTCGGCGTGTGGAAGCGGAAAGGGGTCTTGAGGGCAAGCCTTGTTGACGTTGGTGAAATCGACGCACATGCGTTCCTTCCCGCCTTTCTTGGGGACGATGATCGGGTTCGCCAACCATTATGGGTACCGCACCTCCCAAATGACACCAGCATCTTGTAGCTTGCGGGTTTCTTGGATGATGAATAACTACTTCTTTGTGGACTGCCGCCGCGCCCTCTTCTTCACCGGGCGCACATTGGGGCACACCCTCAGGTGATGCTCGATCACCCCCCTTGGGACTCCAATCAGGTCCTTGGGCTCCCATGCGAACACCTCCTTGTTCGTGCGCAAGAAATCGACCAATGCCTTTTCTTGGTCTGGGGCGAGGTTGGCACCTATGGTGAAGGTGGCTCCCGATGCCCCATCCTTGTCAACTAGCACCTGCTTCGTCTCGGTCCGATCTTGAGAGAACAACTGCTTCTTTTTTGCCGGTGCAGCCCCGGGGACCTCAGGGACCCCCTCATCAGCTGGGCGTGCTGCCACCGCGGCCCTGAAGGCGAGCTTGAGGGCCGTTAGGGCCTCCTTGGTGTCTCTGGCCACGGTGAGGACGCCGCTGCTCCCCGGCATCTTCCTGAGGTTGTAGGCGGGGTGAGTTGCTGCCATGAACTTGGCCAGGGCTGGGTACCCAAGGATGGCGTTGTACGGGAGGCTAATGCGGGCAATGTCGAAGTCGATAAGCTCGGTGCGGTAGTTGTCACGGGTGCCGAAGGTGACGGGGAGGTGGATCTGCCCCACGGGGCTGGTGGAGCCGTCGACAACCCCGGAGAATGGCTTGGTGGGGCGAATCTGGCCATGTGGTACATGAATCAGGCCGAAGGCTTCCACGAAGAGCACATTGAGGCCGGCTCCGCCATCGATGAGGGTCTTGGTTACTGCCACGTTGTAGATGGTGGGGGTGCAGAGCATCGGGAGCGCACCTGCGCCCGCGGTGGTCGCTCGAGTCGAAGGTGAGGTCGGCCTTGGGCGCCGCCCATCCCGGAGGAGCTCCCTGCTGCACGCGGGCGGCGCCCACCTAGCAAAAGAACTACTTGACATGGCGATCCGAGGGGGGCACCTGTGAACCACATAGGAGGGCTGCAACGACGTGAGGCGCCGGTGCCGCGAAGCGCACGATGAGGAGGCCGCGCAGCTCCTCCTAGGAGGCCACCGAAGATCCTGGCAGGTTGAGGAGCCAGGCGCACGTCGCGCCCGCAAGGGCCATGGGAAGCCAGTTTGCCATGACCTTCTCATCGTCGCAGCCCGCCCAGACAGCCTCCTCGTACGCCTGGAGGAAGCCTGTCGGGTCCGCCGCACTGTTGTATTGGGGTGGCAGGTTCGGCCTGAACTTAGGCGGCCACTGCACTTGTCGTAAGGCGGGGGTGAAGGCCCGCGGGCCCACGGCGCCTCCTGCACGCCCGTCGATCCAGGCGGGGGGGGCGCCTGCCATCAGAGTCGAACGGAGAGGCGGGGCGGACGGAGAGGCCGAGCAGATGGAGAGGCAACGCTCCGACGCACCCCAACCTGGCGCGCCAAATGTCAGATTCATGGTTCCGCAGACCCTTGAGAGGTTCGAACTCTGGGGTGCGTGTGAAGAACTCGTCCTCCCCAGTCTTCCTGCTCACCAATACCATGGCCTAGCTCGATGAATCTAATGGACAAGAGACACAATAGTTTATCCTGGTTCGGGCCACCTTGCGGTGTGATACCCTACTCCAGCTTTGTGGTGGATTCCCTCGAGGGGCTGAGGATGAACTAGTAAAGTGGTCGAACAGCCACAGGAGGTGAGGTGTTCTTGTGCTCGTTGAGCTAGTGAGTGTGAGGTTGATCTGAATGACCTCCCCCCTCTATGGTGGTGGCTAAGTCCTATTTATAGTGGACTTGGTCCTCTTCCCAAATGTAGGCAGGAAGGGATCCCACAACAACCAAATTCGAAAGGGGACGACTAGTACAAGCTATCCTGACAAAAGTAGTCTTCGCCTGCAAAAGCATCTGGTGGTGACGCTGCGGTGGGCTCCGCGATGACCTCTGTCCTGTCGTCCTGGCGGTCTTGGTCTTGTTGCACCAGAATGGAAACCTTTGCTTGATTCCTCGGGATCCCGCGCCCGCGCTTGCCTCCTTAGCACCAAAGAGGAAACTGGTACACTGCGCCCGCTGGCGCCCGCCTGGCCATGGTCATCATGGCTCACATCATATGAACCTCGCGAGGTGCAGCTTGCAAAGATATCTCCGCTCCTCAGGAGCCTGGCTGGGGGGCCGCCCCCAGGGAGGTCTTGGTGTCGTCCGCCTCCCGAAGCTTGGCCCCTCGTGAGGGTCTTGGGTTGTTGTTGAAACTGGGCTGTACTAGGCCGTTGACGGAACCATGCCGTGGGCCGCAGGCAGGCAAGTCTGGGTACCCCCGTTCCTAGGACGTCGATAGTGACATCATATCTGCCCCCCTCAGTTGACAATACTAGGTCCGGTACCGAAGTCCCCTCGATTGAGGTTGAGGCCTCGACCATTCAGGACCAAACGGAAGGAGTCCCCGAGGCTGAAAAAGCTGGGTCAGGACACATAGAGTCCTTGGCCCAAGCGACTCTATCGCCATCACAGCAGCCGGAGGCTTCCATCCCCACCACTATGATGGGGGAACCGAAGGTGACTCTGACCACCCCTCCTTCCCTAGGGAAGGTCTACAAGGGGTGGCCCTAGGAGATGGAGGCGGCCTTTACAGGCTCCTCCATCGCAGAAGAGTATCATACCCTTATCGATACGGTGCTGAGCGGCTTCCGGTCTGTGAGGCCTTTTATACATCCCTACTTTCCTTTTTTAGCATTAGTGACTTAGTTTGACACTTGCTCTATCTAGTAGCCCTCTTCGGACATGAATAAAAAAACACTATCCGAAGACTAAAAAACTACAAACAATACACGTAAATGCGTGGCAAGCAATAGCCCCCGAGCCCCAAGTTAGTTTCAAAATTTGACTTGGGGGTCGGTTTGGATGTGTATAAAAGCGAAGATGTAGTAGCCCCCGAGACTTTGGTTGGGTTTGAAAGAGCCGAGCAAAGGATCGAAATTGATGTCGGGAGACTAATGACTGAATATATGTGCAGGCCTCATCTTTGGCTCCGAACTCCATCTCTGAAGAGTTAGCAGAGAAGAATCGAAAGCTTAAGCGGTCTGAGGAGGACCTCGATCTTTGTAGAAGCAGATCGATCGGGCCCAAGGTAAACGAAAATCTAATGCTTGAACAATGTAGCTTTCATATTCGTTTCAGCTTTTTCCAATTTTGAGCTTGTGTAATTACAGTTGTGACTACAGAGCTTGAGGCCCTTAAGGCTGAGCTACAGAAGGCTCGACAAGAGGCCGAGTAGCAAAAAGTTGTTGGGGAACGTAGCATGCAATTTCAACAAAAATTCCTACGATCACGCAAGATCTATCTAGGAGATGCATAGCAACGAGAGGGGGAGAGTGTGTCCACGCACCCTCGTAGACCGAAAGCGGAAGCATTAGTTTAACGCGGTTGATGTAGTCGAACGTCTTCGCGATTCAACCGATCAAGCACCGAACGTACGGCACCTCCGAGTTCAGCACATGTTCAGCTCAATGACGTCCCTCGAACTCTTGATCCAGCAAAGTGTCGAGGGAGAGTTTCATCAGCACGACGGCGTGGTGACGGTGATGGTGAAGTGATGTGCGCAGGGCTTCGCCTAAGCACTATGACAATATAACCGGAGGAGTAAAGAGTGGAGCCACGGCTAGGAACAATTGGTGTGTCCTAGAGGCGCCACTCTTCCCTCGTATATAAAGGAGGGAGAGGGGAGGAGGCCGGCCTAGGGGTGCCCCAAGTGGGAGGAGTCCCACTTTGGCTCCTAGTCCAATTCGGCCCCCTTCCTTTTATCGGAGGGGGATAGGGGGAAGGAGAAGGAGAAGGAGAAGGAAAGGGGGGCGCCGCCCCCTCCCCTATTCCAATTCAGACTCCTCCCATGGGGGCTGCGCACCACCCCTTGTGGGCTGCCTTGCCTCCCTCCTATGGCCCATATGGCCCATATCTTCCCCCGGGGGGTTCCGGTAACCCCCCGGTACTCCGATACGTACCTGATACATTCCAAAACACTTTTGGTGTCCGAATACTATCATCCAATATATCAATCTTTACCTCTCGACCATTTCAAAACTCCTCGTCATGTCCATGATCTCATCCGGGACTCTGAACAATCTTCGGTCACCAAAACAAATAACTCATAATACAAATCGTCATCGAACGTTAAGCGTGCGGACCCTACGGGTTCGAGAACTATGTAGACATGACCGAGACACATCTCTAGTCAATAACCAACAGCGAAACCTGGATGCTCATATTGGTTCCTACATATTCTACGAAGATCTTTATCGGTCAAACCATAATGACAACATATGTCATTCCCTTTGTCATCGGTATGTTACTTGCCCGAGATTCGATCGTCGGTATCTTCACACCTAGTTCAATCTCGTTACCGGCAAGTCTCTTTACTCGTTCCGTAATACATCATCCCGCAACTAACTCATTAGTCACATTGCTTGCAAGGCATATCATGATGTGTATTACCGAGAGGGCCCAGAGATACCTCTCCGATACTCGGAGTGACAAACCCTAATCTCGATCTATGCCAACCCAACAAACACCTTCGGAGATACCTGTAGAGCATCTTTATAATCACTCATTTACGTTGTGACGTTTGATAGCACACAAGGCATTCCTCCGGTATTCGGGAGTGGCATAATCTCATAGTCAAAGGAATATGTATAAGTCATGAAGAAAGCAATAGCAATAAAACTTAACGGTCATTATGCTAAGCTAACGGATGGGTCTTGTCCATCACATCATTCTTCTAATGATTTTATCCCGTTCATCAAATGAGAACACATGTCTATGGTTAGGAAACTTAACCATGTTTGATTAATGAGCTAGTCTAGTAGAGGCATACTAGGGACACTGTGTTTTGTCTATGTATCCACACATGTATCTAGTTTCCGGTTAATACAATTCTAGCATCAATAATAAACATATATCATGATATAAGGAAATATAAATAACAACTTTATTATTGCCTCTAGGGCATATTTCCTTCAGTCTCCCACTTGTACTAGAGTCAATAATCTAGATTACGTTGTAATGATTCTAACACCCATGGTGTCTTGGTGCCGATCATGTTTTGCTCGTGGAAGAGGCTTAGTCAATGGGTCTGCAACATTCAGATCCGTATGTATTTTGCAAATCTCTATGTATCCCTCCTTGACTTGATCACAGATGGAGTTGAAGCGTCTCTTGATGTGTTGGTTCTCTTGTGAAATCTGGATTCCTTCGCTAAGCCAATTGCTCCAGTATTGTCACAAAAGATTTTCATTGGACCCGATGCACTAGGTAATACACCTAGATCGGATATGAACTCCTTCATCCAGACTCCTTCATTTGCTGCTTACGAAGCAGCTATATACTCCGCTTCACACGTAGATCCCGCCACGACGCTTTGCTTGGAACTGCACCAACTGACAGCTCCACCATTCAATATAAATATGTATCCGGTTTGTGACTTAGAGTCATCCGGCTCAGTGTCAAAGCTAGCATCAACCTAACCATTTACGACGAGCTCTTTGTCACCTCCATAAACGAGAAACATATCCTTAGTCCTTTTCAGGTACTTCAGGATGTTCTTGACCACTGTCCAGTGATCCACTCCTGGATTACTTTGGTACCTCCCTGCTAGACTTATAGCAAGGCACACATCAAGTCTGGTACACAGCATTGCATACATGATAGAACCTATGGCTGAGGCATAGGGAATAACTTCCATTTTCTCTCTATCTTCTGCAGTGGTCGGGCATTGAGTCTGACTCAACTTCACACCTTGTAACACAGGCAAGAACCCTTTCTTTGACTGATCCATTTTGAACTTCTTCAAAACTTTATCAAGGTATGTGCTTTGTGAAAGTCCAATTAAGTGTCTTGACCTATCTCTATAAATCTTGATGTCCAATATATAAGCAGCTTCACCGAGGTCTTTCATTGAAAGAATCTTATTCAAGTATCCTTTTATGCTATCCAGAAATTCTATATCATTTCCAATCAACAATATGTCATCCACATATAATATTAGAAATGCTACAGAACTCCCACTCGCACTACAAAAAAAACACTTCCGTGATGATACGTGTTTGTCACAGTAGGTCACATTTTCTGTCATGCATGTACATCCATGATGATTTTATGACAGAATGAAGACATTCATACCTGTGCTGTCATAGAAGTGTTCCATGACATTACCAAAATTATCATCATGGCAGTTTCCACTTCCATGACGATAAATGGCGCGTCATGGAAGTGTTTTCATCAAGGGTGACCGACACGTGGCATCCACCGTAACGGGTCGCCGTTAAGCTATCGAGTCCAGTTTTGGATCCGATAACCCGTTAACAGCCCGGACCAATGAGGATTTTCCATGTGTAAAATTCTCATTGGCCGGAGGAAACACGTGTTGGCTCACCATTGGGACAGATGTCATCCATTCATTGGACATGAGGCGCCTATGATACGTCGACACGTGGCACGGCCCAACAGAGGCCCATTCCGGTGAAAAGGCCAGCCCGTTTGACTTGGTCAAAGGTAATGCGCCGACCCACGGAAAGCCTATTAACGACATGTTCGTATATAGCCCATTTACGGCCCGCTAACTCACGGCTCGTTATGGCCTATCAGAATTAAGCCCAGTAGCTTCATCTGGGCCATCCAATATGATTCCAGCCCGTTGTAACTTCCGGCCCACGTATGGCCCATGATGTCTTTCAGCCCATATGAGGCCCTTTCTAACTCTTGGCCCATTAACGGCCTGTGGTGAATCTGACCCGTAATGAACAGTGTACCACTTTATACCCATTAACGGCCCATTATTCCATTGGGCCGTTTCCAACCCGTGTTACCTTTCGGTGTTCTCAGGGCCCATTTATTCTTGGGCTCATTTCCAGCATTTGGTTACTTACGGCCCGTTACTAGCCTTTTCTACTTGTGGGCCAAATTCAGCCCGTGGTTACAATCGGCCCGGTTGCGGCCCGTTAATCTATTTGGCCATTTTCATAGCGTCATCAAATATGGCCGATTAACGACGGCCCGTTATGGTCAGCCCATGAACGGACGATTCCAAATCTAGCCCGTTTACGGCCCATAATGTGATCTGCTATTGGCCCATGTTTGGTCGATCGATCATACGGCCCGTAGAAGGCCCACTGATGCTACGGCCCATAGAAGGCCCATTGATTCTACGACCCGTAGAAGGCCCATAATTTCTACGGCCCTTAGAAGGCCCATTGTTTCTACGGCCCGTAGGAGGCCCATGGTAACTATAGTAAATATGTAGCCCATGGTTATTGTGGCCTAGTTTTAAAAAATAGGTTATTGCGGACACTAGCAAACCGCGGAAAAAGAACTACACTGACTACAAGCAAACAAATAAACATGACAACAAGGAAATAAATAAGCAAGCAACTTACGCTAGGCTATCACGACTATTACACATATTACATCCACTGGGCATCAAAGTTCGCCACCAGTGCAAATATACGGAACAAAGCAGCATATCATATAAACGCCGCAACAAAACAAGTCCAGAACTAAAACCACTTCAAAAGAGCTCAAGAAACAGTATCCTGGGTACCCATAATGCTGGCAAGATGCTTAGCAAGCTTATTAACTTTCTTTTGTTTGGCGCTTAAATCCTCCAGCGCTTGCTATTGCACCAAAAAGTATGCATCTGATTCTGCAGGGACTTCCTCGGTCCTTCAGCTTCCTATCGCAGCACATCTGATCGATGTCTTTCAACTTGAAGTTGAGACTCAAGAAGATGAACTGATTCAGGCAGCAAGTTCGAAGAGCTTGTGCCAGCAGTAGTGGCAGTAACTCGAACACTACATCAAGACAAGACTTTTGGCTTCTCTCATTGTCGTCAAGATAGTTTTTATCAGCTTTCTTGGAGACCAACAGGGATGTCTCACTATCTTGAACCTTATCTGCATTACTTCCTTTACCATTGCATAACGGAGTACTGTTCTCCAATATGTTGTCCGCATTCTAAAAGAGAAACAAGCAGACACATCACAGGTTTACCATGTTGTATATGAAACTCATTTTGGTAAATCAGTTCAGTAGTAAAGTGGACATGATAACAACATGAAACAAACATATATCTATGTACCATGGTCACTTTATGGTCTATATCATTCTAGTTTTTGTTGCCAAATCAAGATAGAGACACAATTCAAATAATATTTGTTCAAGACAAAGCAGAATGGATAGAATATAAGTGTGGGAAACTACAGAGCAATAACAACACTTGTAATGTGCATGACATGAGAACATAACTATTTATTCAATTGAAACTGAAATCAACATAGAGCAATTTACAACAGCAAACTAGTTAAAGAAACAGGTTTGAAACATACCTGTTGCATCATTGGAGTTTCAATTCCATCCTTCAAATTTGAAAACAGTTGGTATGAGTAAATACAGTGATGCAAGAGCAAAGGAGTATGAACCATAGCTACAGAACCTGACCTGAGAACAATTCTTCTGCTTTAAGCGTTGAGTTGGGATTCGGAGTGGTGGTCCTCGTGCTTTGGGCACTGCAGTTCCCTTACTAACTGCTCGTGTTTGGGTGCTCTGTGGTGGAGACAGTGATGTCAACTGGAACTGGGTTACTATCTGCTGGGGTTGGGGTTAGAAGGGGTGTAGCTGGTTCTTTGTCCAATTGGGTAGGGGTACAATCTGCGAGAGTCTGGGTTATGTGTGGTGGGGCTGGTTCTTGGGCAAGTACAACCGTGGTTCTATCTGCATCAACTGGTAGAACTATATTTTCTAAAGACCGTGTTGTTACTCCCTTAGATACAACCATCACCCTTCCCAATTCAAATGGCTGATAAACAAGAAAAGTAATTGAATGTACAGACATTGTATGATAGACAGGTGCAATGGATAGTGGGGAATAAAAGAGGGCATTAAATAATTCACATTTATGTTGTCTAATCAAACATGATAGCATAACACAATTTCACATATATGATGGCTAACTAAACAGCATAGCATGACACAATTTCACATATATGATGGCTACCTAAAAAAGATGGAAAGACATAGTTCAAAATATGATGACTATGTGAACAGGATGACATGATATAACTATATAATGTGTTTATTAAATAGGTTGGCATGCCATAATTCACATACATGCCGCCTATGGAAACATGATAGCATGATATAATTCATGGATAGAATGACATAATTCAAAATATGATGACTGTAAACACTAAATAGGATGAGATGATATAACTATATGATGTCTTTCTTAAATGGGTTGCCATGCCATAATTCAGATAGATGCTGTGTATGTAAACATGATGGCATGATATAATTCAAATATATGATTTATATAGTAAGCAAGAAAGCATATGGCAATCACATATATGATGTAAAAACTAAGCAATACAAGACAACATGCATGCCATGAGTAATATAACCCTGCCAAGTTACAACATGCATAGACCTCAGGGGGGGAAATAGGACTGGTCATCAGTCTCTGAATCCTCCTCTAAGGAGCTCTCTGTAACCAGCAAGATGTTTGCTTCAGCAAGTAGCATTGTCTGTTCTGAATACCTTGTTTTCACTCCAGATACTTCCATCACCGCTTCAAATGGCTGATGCACAAGAAGAGTAGTTGAATATACAAACGTTGTCGACAAATGGAACACGTAATACAAAAAAGGATAGCATGATCTAATTCACATACATGATGATTGCCTAAACAGCATGGCATTGCATAATTCACATATATAATGCCTTGCAACAAGATAGCATTGCATAATTCACATATATAATGTCTTGCAACAAGATGTCATTGCATAATTCACATATATGGTAATTGGACACTAAACGGGTGGCATTCACACAAAGCATGTCTAAACTAAGCAGATGGAATATTTGATGGTAATTCACATATTCATGCATTTGGTTCAAATGACATAGCAATGCAAGACACCATACACACGATATGAGCAACATAACCCTGCCAAGTTAGAGCATACACCTCGGGGGAAAATAAGACTGGTCATCTGTCTCTGAATCTTCCTCCGAGGAGATATCCGTAACCAGTGAGATATGCGCTTCGTCAGATAGCATAGTCTGCTCTGAAGACCTTGTTTTCACTCCAGAATTTTCCATCACCATGTCAAATGGCTGATGCACACGAAGAGTAGTTGAATGTACTAACATTGTTGACAAATGTAATACGTAATGAAAAAAATGATGGCCTGATATAATTCACATATAAGATCACTGGCTAAGTAGGATGGCATTGCAAAATTCACATATATGATGTCTGGCTAAACAAGATGGCGTTGCATAATTCACATATACGATGAAGAAACTAAAAAGATGGCATTCACACAAAGCATGTCTAAACTAAGCAGATGGCATATTTGATGTATAAAGTAAGCAATGCAAGGCACCATATGCATGATATAACCAACATCAGCATGCCAAGTTAGAGCGAAGACCTCAGGGGGCAAATAGGAGTGGTCTTCTCCTTCTGAATCCCCCTCAGAATAGTTATCTTCCTCTTGATTACAATTCGCAATGGGTGGAGGGGGAGGGGCTGCCTTTGTGCTTACCATGGAGTGACGTGTGCATGAAATTTTATTGCCATGCAAGGCTCGTCTCTTTTGCTCTACATGTTCAGTTCCATTGTGTACAATAACTGACATGCATATGAATAAAACATAGTGAGATTATGTAAGGAGTGCATGCAGCAATCCATAGTGATGTTAGCAACCTGTGGATAGACCCAAAACCAATGATAGCAGACAGATATTGGCTTCAGTTAAAAAATACAGATGATGGCTTCTTTACTGTTTGTTTCCCACCCAACATGAAACTCATAGTAGACACCAGAGATTAACCAGATAGTAGATAGATACTATTGATTGCGGCCCCATTATGTACCCCACAACCATTTAAAAACTCAAGTTTGACCATTAGTTTGGAGCTGACTCAGAGTCTAATCGGTGAACAGGACGATAAAGTAGCATGTAATATTAAGCGATGCATAACATAAGCAGACACAAAAGAGTGCGACCTCTCTTGCGGACCCGTGTAGTCCTTGAGGTCATCTGCTTGGTTGATGATGGTAATGCAGTTGTCGTGGCTGCTGGTGGCGGGGAAGAAGATCTGAGGCGGCGAAAGATAGTCTGGAGGGAGGATCCCTGCTGTGTTGGACCCTTCTGTCGTTGGAGCAGCTAAGCTGGGGTGGACGACGGCGCAGCAGGAGCAGGACAAACAACACAAGGTTTTCTTTGACAACTATCTGTAAGAGAAGTAATTATGTGAGGGCTCGTTTGAATTGGAGGTTCTAACAATGCAAGGATAGGAAATACACAGTAATAGGATAGGAATGCACGTGCAAAACAGAGAATTTAAAAACACAAGATTTCTGCCAATCTGGGTGTTTGGTTCACAAGAATTGGAAGATCACAGGATGCAAAGAAGCATTGTGAGATTAAGTCAAACAACAAGAAAATGTACGGTTATAATGCTATTATGCTACTATTGTGACACCCAAGTTTTTATTTGGATTTTTCAAAAGATTTTTATTTGACTTGAGGGGAGTGATTTAAATTTTTCTTCAAGAGAACTCTCCCTCTCATATACTTTTCTTTATGGCAAAAGTTTTGTTTGGATTCACCCAAGATCTGCCTTTGGTCTTGGAGGTTCTTGCTTTTCACTTGGACCCGAGAAAATGTTTTTCATTTGGGAAAATGACTTTTGAAAATCTCCTTGAAATTTGCACTATGGCTTTTGGAAAAGTCCTTTGCCACTTTCAACAATTCCTTCTTGCCATGGCCCTAGTGCAAATGCTCTCTCCCAACCCTTCCCTCACCTTTGGATCATGTTTTACACCAAATCCAGCAAGTTGAACCTCCCCATGTATTTATTTCCATTCAAATTCTATTCAAATAATTTTCTGCCTTCTTTTCTAGCACTTGGAGATTTACAAAGGAACTCCATTTTCTGTCTTGATTTTTGCCACCAAACCTTCTTCCACTCCTAGTCCTTTGAACCCTCAACCTAGAACCATGAAGATCCACTGGTCTTCAGTTCAAAATTTTCAAACTACACCTACTGCAAGTTTGGACCAGATTTGTCAAATTTGGTGAAATTCATTCAAAACCTTCTCCAAAAATTCCAAGTAAAATCAGGCAGCCCCTGGGTACTTTGAGTGGTCATCTCACCAAGTTACAGCTCCAGAAAAATTTATCTCATAGCCAAAACCTTCTGTCGAACACCTGCAGTGCACTGTCTTTGTCACATTCAGAAAGTTCAGAGATTCAGTCAGTGGCTGCTGTCGTTTTCTTCAGAGGAGGGCATCGATCTCGCCAGTGCCACCGCGTCGCCTTGCTCCCCGTCCCCGCCCTCTTGTTCCTGCACCGCACGAACGCCTGGCGCCTTGCGGGCGTCGGTGACGAGCAGCAGAAGGTGCGCCACCCCGTGACCGACGCCGGCGGCGGCTTTGCGGACGCCAGCGGGAGACACGGCGCCGACGACGCCACCCAGCGCCACCCAAACCACCGGAGCTCGCCGCGTGGCCTTCCACTCCCCCGAACGCGCTGCCGCTCTCGTCGTGAACCGCAGGGCGCGGAGCGCGCTCTCTGCCGCCGTTGAGCCCGTGCGGTCGCCTCACCGTGGACCGACGCCATTACGCCAAGACCATCTCCGTTTAGCTGTAAAATGACTCCAGTAACCTCCATTGATGCTGCCTGGCCGCTCAAACCACCTGCCAATCCACTGCTCCGCCATAATCGCTCGCCGGAGATTCTCCGTTCACGGCCACCCCGTCGATCTGCCTATAAATAGAGGCCCCGAGCTTCAACTCGAGCACCCACCAGCCCTGCACTCCCCCTAGAGCACGCCTAGCCACTGGAAGAGCCCCGAGGAGGTCTGCTTCCTCGACTCCGGCCGCCGCGACCCGCCACGGGATCCAGCCCGATTCGCCCCCGTGTGTGCTCCTCCGCCTCCATTCTCTTGCCAGTAGCTTCACCTTGCATCACTCGTTCTGACCCGCGCCTCAATTCGTAGTTTGCAGCCCTCCACCGGAGTTCCCCATCCTCACCCGAGCCGCCGTCCGCCGGAGATAGTGTCGCCGTCGACGTGGTGCTCCCCGTTGAACGAGTCCACCACCCACCGACGCGGAAGAAGACGCTGAAGCTCTTGGTACCCTCCGTTTCTTCTAACTCGCCGTGGTTCGACGCCGGCGTCCACCGCAGTCTTCGGGCGCCGGCGAGCTTTTCAAACCTGAAATGTGGACCCCGCGTGTCAGCCTCTGTTTTATTCCACCCCGAACCATTTTCTGTTGGCGCCTTCGGGCAAATACATTTTCTCCTTTGCGCTTGCGCATTCCCAGCCGAACCGTTTTCTATTTTCTTAGTTAAAACCCTGGAACTTTTCTGTTTCATTACAGATAAGTCCCTGGACAGAAACCTTTATAACTTTTCAATAAAAAGGAATTTTTGAGTGATTCTTTTTTGAAAATCTTCAAATTTTGTCTAGTTTTTAATGGGATTTATCTAAAAAATATTTGGCAAAGTTTCTGTGTATGTGTTTGTTTTCACGTTAGTACCCGTTTCGTGATTGCCGTAGGTTCCGGGAGAGGTGACGGAGCCGCGAACTTCGCCGAGCTAGACTCCGACTTCTCCGAACCAGGCAAGCATGTTTTGAACATTTCATATGACAGGTGTTTTGCATGTTCGCGTGAAAGTTTGTGCGTGGCATATGAGTGTCGGTAAAAACCTCGTTGCTTGTAAGGTAACGACCCGGTTGTTCCAAAGTTGCGATGACCTCTGATGAGAGGTGGCCTAATCATGTGGTGACATGAAGGGCAGCAAGGTGGTACTGTTGTAGCATGCCAGCCTTGCATCATCCGACTTTCCCCGACGTTAACGTGGTTGGAGCTACGTTATCGTTATTTTCCCGCATGTTCCAAAGTTGCGATGATCTCTGATGAGAGGTGGCCTAATCATGTGGTGACATGAAGGGCAGCAAGGTGGTACTGTTGTAGCATGCCAGCCTTGCGTCATCCGACTTTCCCCGACGTTAACGTGGTTGGAGCTACGTTATCGTTCTTTTCCCGCATGTTCCAAAGTTGCGATGATCTCTGATGAGAGATGGCCTAATCATGTGGTGACATGAAGGGCAGCAAGGTGGTACTGTTGTAGCATACCAGCCTTGTGTCATCCGACTCTTCCAACGTTAACATGGTTGGAGCCGTGTTACCGTTCTTTCCCCATTCCGTGCTACCACATGTCTCATTGCCAGGATGCGGTTTAGTAAGTTGGTAACCTCTTTCCGTGTACACACCAAACAGAGAGGCCGGGATGATGGTACCTTGGCCCAGGATTAAAGCCAGTCATCCGGTCAGGGGGCATGGGTGTTTCCGGTTGGGACCGAGAGGGGGGGCACCCCCTTAGATCGCGCGTATAGAAATTTGATCCCATGCTACGCGAGGTTGTAGCCTCCCTGTCTCAAGGTTTTTCTTGGATGTTGCCGAGGGTGATCCCTGGCTTTGGATGGTGGAATTGGGTGTGTACTGGTTAGACGTGTTTCTTCCAAAATACCGTAGACGGAACTAGTCCCCGTGACTACTGAAATCCGTTGGCTGTGGTTAAGTACAAACTCTGCAGAGTCAATTCTTTCCAAATCATCGTATCCATGATCAAGTATGAGAACATTATATTCCATATCTATCCGCATTGAAAAACCTGTTCCCGGTGAACAAGCTCAAGTGGTAAATTCAGATTTATTGTTATTCCTGTGGATGGACTAACTTTATATTTGTCTCATGCTTGTGATAATTTATGTTCCCGAACTATTGTATTATTGAGCTACAATATAAGCCCTTTATGAGACGTCGCGCCGACGTCCGACTGTGGCGTGTACTCGTTTCTCGCTTTAAATATAAGCCCTTTATGTGATGTCGCTCAGACGTCCGACTGTGGCCTGCACTGTCTTTATTTCCTGTTATAAGCCCTTTATGTGGTGTCGTCCCGACGCCCGACTGTGGCATTATCATTTCGCATTTTCCGCTCGAGGAGTCTTTCAGACACTCGTTTGGCACATGTATTATTATTCCGCATTTTCCGCTCGAGGAGTCTTTCAGACACTCGTTTGGCACCTGTACTACTATTCTGCATTTTCCGCTCGAGGGGTCTTTTAGACACTCGTTTGGTACCAGTATTACTATTCTGCATTTTCCGCTCGAGGGGTCTTCCAGACACTCGTTTGGTACCAGTATTACTATTCTGAAGTTTCCGCTCGAGGCGTCATTCAGACCCTCGCTTGGCACCCAGTATTTATTATCTCTATGTCTGATTGCACTGGTTAACTTGTTCATGAGCTTCATGTTTACATTTATTATATATTTTGTCCGAATTGTCTTGCGAGTACTTTCGTAGTACTCACCTGGCTTGTTGATTTGGCCAGATGTTAACGAAGGCGATCTCTTGGATGAAGAGATTGATAGCGCGTCTGATGCCTAGAGGAGTCCCAGTCAGTCCTGCGCGATCCCGGATATTAGTCACTTGTATTGTGTACGCTTCCGCCACCCGCAATAAGTCTCCTCGAGCCTCACTCCGACGCTCGATGAGTTGTAGTCTTCTGGAATCATATCACTCGCTTCGCGGTGATATTTCCACCACCGTTATTATCGTGAGTTAGTAGTCGCCACCCTATCCGCCGTTTTGTTTTAGCGGCGTGCATGTAATAAATTGTTGGGCAGTCTCTGCTCAACCTTGTATTATATTTAGTACTCCTGGTATTTTTCTTCTGTGACCAAGATATTGTCTACCAGTGAGAAGGAATTCTTCCTCGCTGGTCCGTAAAAGGGATTGGTTTCTCAATAATTATTTTATTGAAAAACCGGTCCTGACAAGCTTGGTATCAGAGCCAGGCTGACTGTAGGAAGCCACTAGGTGCGATCGCTAATCGGTTATTAGCGTTTTTGTGCTTTTTCAGCTTTTTGCAATTGTAGCTATTTTCTGTTGGTCATCATAAATTTATGACATGACTACTCAGAATTTTTGCCTACTTTTGTAGATGGCTGGCAGCAGCTGTGAGAATCGAGTGTTCACCAACGTGCCCGAGGGGTTTGTCAAGCTCCTCGTCTCCATCACCAAGCTCGCGATCGGGCCAGCAGCTCGCCCGGAGTTCACACTTTATCAGCACAAGCTCAGTGACGACGTGTCTATGCACCAGGCTGTGGTGCAATTCAAGGGAGGACGTTCTGCTGCTCGCCACCTCCATTTTGTGGGAAGGGCCATGCCTACGGAGAGGCATGCCATGCAGATGGCTGCCCGTGAGGCGATAGCTCGCCTTCGGGACATCCTTCCTACGATGAAGACTCGTCGCTACCGCTACCTCCCATGCCATGTGCCTTACACCAGCCACTATGCGTTCGCCTGCCACCGGGGGGAACGAGATGAAGCCATCGAGATGGTTGTGGAGTATCTCAAGGCCCTGGAGGAGTCTTTCGACAACCTCGTAGATGATCTTGTGGCTGCCCGCATGGACTTAGTCCGGGGCGATCCTGCTAGCAGGAACGAGCTTCTCCACACGGCGCCGCCTTTGACATTCGTCTCGTCTTCAGCCTCGTATGCACCGGCCATTTTGGCCACTGCTCGCCGTCTGCCTACCACTGAGGAGTTCGACCGAGTCATCGCTCCTACTCCAGTCAGAGCCGCACCACCTGCCGCACGCGCTCTACCACCAGTCGCCCCCGCACCATCACCGCAGTGCAGCGTCCCGCGCCAGGAGCCAGCTAGAGAGGAGGAGGTTGATTCTCCTGGACCGCTGAGCCTTGCCATCGGCAAGGGGAAGGAGATCTTCACCATCTCCGACTGAGAGCACCGAGTAGCCGCGTGTTATGCCTGCTTGTATGATGTGTTGTTTTATCTGTACGCTAGTTTGTATTGGTGTGTTTGCTGCCTTCCGGAGTAGTACGCTAGTTTTTAATAACATGTCAGGATTGTGTACGCGCATCCTGAGTGCTGTATCTTGTGTTTGCTTTTCGCATGTAAGATTTTTGTTAAGCACTTCTTCTCCATGAAAAATCATTTGTGTTTCTTTGAAAACCTTGAAACCTTTTATTTTTGCCTTTGCGAGATTTTTGTGCTACACAATTTTTCTCATGGGTTTGCAAATAATACCCCAGACTGGAAAAATGTCTCGCCCATGGACTCGCTCCATGCCCAATCAGCCAGAAGAGGTTTACGGGACACAGACCAGCAACAATCTCACTCAGGGTTAGTCCAGCCAACAAGACAGCGAAGCAGCACTGTCTCAAGTATGCCGTCTCTTCGAGCAAAGCCAGCAACAGCACCAAGAGATGATGAACCATGTCATCAACATGGGAAACCACCGTGAACCCTATCAACCCCATTCCAAGTTATCTGAATTACAGAAGACTCGCCCCTCAACTTTTTCTCACACCGACAGACCGCTGGAAGCCGATGATTGGCTTCGTGAGATTGAAAGGAAACTGATTATTGCTCAGTGCTCAGATCATGAGAAGGTGCTTTATGCACCACACTACCTTACTGGAGCAGCCGCAGCATGGTGGGAAAACTTCCTACACATGCATCCCAGGGAACACAACATCACCTGGGAAGAGTTCAAGGAAGGCTTCCGTGGGGCACACATCCCCAGGAGCATCCTAAAGATCAAGAAGAGAGAGTTCGATGACCTGAAGCAAAGAGGCATGTCAGTGACCGAGTACAATGGTCAGTTCACCCAGCTGTCTCCTTATGCCTACGACGAGCACATGACAGAAAGCAAGAAGATGGAAAAATTCCTGGACGGCCTGGCACCAGCTTTAAGATGCCAACTGATCGTGCACACCTTTCCGGATTTTAAGACGCTGGTGGACAAGGCCATCACCCTGGAGAATGAGCGCCGTAGTCTGGAAGATATCCGCAAGTGAAAGAGGGACAAGACGACTCTTGCTCGCAGCAACCGAGGCAAGACTGAGGTCCCGAGCACAGACACAAGGAGATCCACGACTACTGAGCCAAGACCCGTCGGACAATTTCATGCTAGAGACAAGGAGTTCACATACCGTCCAGGGGTCACCTGCTATGCTTGTGGTCAACAAGGGCATTATGCTAAACAGTGCCCGAAGCCAAGAGACTCGGCACCCAAGCCGAACAATGGTGGAAACAATCCAGCCCCCAAGTGCAACAACTTCAACCCCAGCAACAACCACAGGAAGGGTCACCTGAACCATGTGACCAGGGAAGAAGCGCAGAATGCCCCAGACATCGTGCTCGGTACGTTCCCTGTCAACACAGTACCTGCCACGGTTTTGTTTGATTCTGGAGCTTCCCATTCATTCATTTCGAAGAGTTTTGTTTCGCAACATGGTTTTCCGATACTTCCCTTGGAAAAATCTATGATCATCAAGTCCCCCGGAAATAAGCAAATCGCTCAGGGTTACTGCCAAGGAGTGGTCATTGAGTTCGAAGGACTACAATTCCACGCGAATCTCATCGTGTTGGAAAGTAAAGGACTGGATGTCATTTTAGGGATGGACTGGTTGACCACCAACAAAGGATTCATCGACTGTTTCAATCGAACAGTGATTCTCACTCACCATCACGGCAAGACGATAAGAGTTTCCGCTCAAGAAAGGCCACGATCACAGCAACCAAAGTTGAACAAAATGGACATTGCAGAACTAAGAAAAGTTCCAGTGGTATGTGAGTTTCCTGATGTGTTTCCTGAAGAACTACCAGGCATGCCACCAGACTGAGAGATCGAATTCAGCATTGAACTAGCACCGGGCATCGCTCCCATCTATAAGAAGCCTTATAGAATGGCACCCTCAGAATTGGTGGAGTTGAAGAAGCAGATAAAAGAATTATTGGACAAAGGATTTATTCGAGCCAGCTCCTCACCATGGGGTTCGCCTGTGTTGTTCGCTAAGAAGAAAGATGGGACACTGAGGCTGTGCATAGACTATCGAGCCCTCAATATGGTCACCATCAAAAACAAATATCCAATGCCACGGATCAATGATTTGTTTGACCAGCTCGCACAAGCCAAGGTATTTTCAAAGATTGATTTGAGATCGGGATACCATCAACTGAAGGTACGGACAGAAGACATTCCCAAGACAGCTTTCACTTCCAGATATGGGTTATACGAGTTTACCGTGATGCCTTTTGGACTAACGAACGCCCCCGCATATTTCGTCCACCTCATGAACAAAGTGTTCATGAAATTCATGGACAAATTTGTGGTGGTATTCATTGACGATATTCTGGTTTACTCGAGGACACCAGAAGAGCATGCTGAGCACCTCAGGATTGTTTTGGGAGAATTGAGGAAACATCAGTTGTACGCCAAGTTTAGCAAATGCGAATTTTGGCTAAGACAAGTTGGTTTCTTGGGCCATATACTGAACCAAGAAGGCGTGGCCGTAGACCCAGAAAAACTCAAGGCCATACTGGACTGGAAGCCACCCGCCAATGTCACAGATGTGCGGAGTTTCCTAGGAATGGCCGGATATTACAGGAGATTTATTGAAGGATTTTCCACTGTGGCGAAACCTATGACACAATTACTCAAGAAGGACAAGAAATTCGTATGGACGGAAGCATGTGAGCAGAGCTTCCAAGAACTCAAGAAGAAGCTGACAACCGCACCGGTCTTAACTGTGCCAGACATACACAAGAGCTTTGAAGTGTATTGTGACGCGTCCCGAAAAGGTCTCGGATGTGTGCTAATGCAGGATGGCAAAGTTGTCGCATATGCCTCCAGGCAGCTGCGAAAACATGAGGAAAATTACCCAACACATGACTTGGAGCTAGCAGCAGTTATACATGCACTCAAGGAGTGGAGGCACTTTCTGTTGGGAAATCGCTGTGAAATATATACGGACCATAAGAGCCTCAAATATATTTTCACACAGCCAGAGCTGAATTTACGCCAACGACGCTGGTTGGAACTAGTCAAGGACTATGACGTCGGTATTCACTACCACCCAGGGAAAGCAAATGTAGTGGCCGTTGCCCTTAGACGAAACCCCAGCCCGGACAGTGATGGTCGGCACAATTTGAGGCCTGAGTTTCAGCAAGAGTTTGCTAGGCTCAACATGATGTTAGTCTCTGAGGGCACCGTATCGAACCTGGAGATACAACCCACCCTGGTGGAACAAATTAAGAAGGCTCAACAGGGACATCCCAGCATCGAAGGCATAAAGAAGAAAATGAATCTTAGTAAGACTTCAGAGTTCGTTACAGACAGTGAAGGAACATTATGGTACCGAGACAGGCTTTGCGTACCTAACATTGAGGAACTCAAGCAACAGATCTTGACGGAAAGCCACACCGCCCCATACTCGATCCATCCTGGAGGAACCAAAATGTACAAGGACATCCAGGAAATATTTTGGTGGCATAGTATGAAAAGAGATATAGCCACATTCATTGCTTGTTGCGATTCATGTCAGCGCATCAAGGCCGAGCACCAAAAGCCAGCAGGGCTACTCCAGCCTAACAGGATACCAGAGTGGAAATGGGATGAAATAGGAATGGACTTCATTGTCGGATTACCCCGATCACAACGTGGGAATGACGCCATATGGGTCATCACAGACCGACTAACCAAGGTTGCTCATTTCATTCCCGTGAAGACTACCTACTCCACACAAAGACTGGCAAAGCTTTATCTCTCCCGTATAGTTTGCTTGCATGGAGTCCCAAAGACTATAATATCAGACCGAGGCACCCAATTCGTCTCCAAATTTTGGGATCACCTACAACAAGCTCTGGGCACGCAGCTAGCTTTCAGTACAGCATACCACCCTCAGACTGACGGACAGACGGAACGTGTGAACCAGATCCTAGAGGATATGCTAAGGGCCTGTGTGCTCACCTATGGATCCAGTTGGGAAGAAAGTTTGCCGTATGCCGAATTTGCTTACAACAACAGTTACCAAGCCAGCTTGCAAATGGCACCCTTTGAAGCATTGTACGGACGGAGGTGTCGTACCCCACTGAATTGGTCAGAAACAGGTGACAGCCATATCTTCAGCCCAGATATGCTTAAAGAGGCCGAGGAGAAAGTTAAACAAATCAGGGACAGACTCAAGACAGCACAGAGCCGACAAAAGAGCTACTATGATCAGAAGCATCGAGAGGTCAGCTTTGAACCCGGTGATCCCGTATACCTCCGAGTATCTCCTATGAGGGGTCTGCAACGGTTCAAAATTAAAGGGAAGCTAGCCCCAAGATTTATTGGACCATTTCGTGTAAAGGCACGAAGAGGCACGGTGGCCTACCAACTAGACCTACCCAAGGAGCTGTCAGACGTCCACGCGTATTCCACGTCTCACAGTTAAGAAAATGTGTGAGCAACCCAGAAAAACATGTACCTCATGAGGACATTGATATGCAACCAGATCTCACCTACAGAGAAAGACCAGTAAAGATTTTAGAAGAATCTGAACGGAGGACCCGTCAGAAAACGACCAAGTTTTTCAGGGTTCAGTGGAGCAACCACACTGAGGATGAAGCTACATGGGAAAGGGAGGATTTCCTTCGAGCAGAGTATCCATATTTATTTGAGGATCAGCAGAAATCTCGAGGACGAGATTTTTCCTAAGGGGGTAGGTGTTGTGACACCCAAGTTTTTATTTGGATTTTTCAAAAGATTTTTATTTGACTTGAGGGGAGTGATTTAAATTTTTCTTCAAGAGAACTCTCCCTCTCATATACTTTTCTTTATGGAAAAAGTTTTTTTTGGATTCACCCAAGATCTGCCTTTGGTCTTGGAGGTTCTTGCTTTTCACTTGGACCCAAGAAAAAATGTTTTTCATTTGGGAAAATGACTTTTGAAAATCTCCTTGAAATTTGCACTATGGCTTTTGGAAAAGTCCTTTGCCACTTTCAACAATTCCTTCTTGCCATGGCCCTAGTGCAAATGCTCTCTCCCAACCCTTCCCTCACCTTTGGATCATGTTTTACACCAAATCCAGCAAGTTGAACCTCCCCATGTATTTATTTCCATTCAAATTCTATTCAAATAATTTTCTGCCTTCTTTTCTAGCACTTGGAGATTTACAAAGGAACTCCATTTTCTGTCTTGATTTTTGCCACCAAACCTTCTTCCCCTCCTAGTCCTTTGAACCCTCAACCTAGAACAATGAAGATCCACTGGTCTTCAGTTCAAAATTTTCAAACTACACCTGCTGCAAGTTTGGACCAGATTTGTCAAATTTGGTGAAATTCATTCAAAACCTTCTCCAAAAATTCCAAGTAAAATCAGGCAGCCCCTGGGTACTTTGAGTGGTCATCTCACCAAGTTACAGCTCCAGAAAAATTTATCTCATAGCCAAAACCTTCTGTCGAACACCTGCAGTGCACTGTCTTTGTCACATTCAGAAAGTTCAGAGATTCAGTCAGTGGCTGCTGTCGTTTTCTTCAGAGCAGGGCATCGATCTCGCCAGTGCCACCGCGTCGCCTTGCTCCCCGTCCCCGCCCTCTTGTTGCAGCACCGCACAAACGCCTGGCGCCTTGCGGGAGTCGGCGACGAGCAGCAGAAGGTGCGCCGCCCCGTGACCGACGCCGGCGGCGGCTTTGCGGACGCCAGCGGGAGACACGGCGCCGACGACGCCACCCAGCGCCGCCCAAACCACCGGAGCTCGCTGCGTGGCCTTCCACTCCCCCGAACGCGCTGCCGCTCTCGTCATGAACCGCAGGGCGCGGCCAAGACCATCTCCATTTAGCTGTAAAATGACTCCAGTAACCTCCACTGATGCTGCCTGCCCGCTCAAACCACCTGCCAATCCACTGCTCCGCCGTAATCGCTCGTCGGGGATTCTCCGTTCACGGCCACCCCGTCGATCTGCCTATAAATAGAGGCCCCGAGCTTCAACTCGAGCACCCACCAGCCCTGCACTCCCCCTAGAGCACGCCTAGCCACTGGAAGAACCCCGAGGAGGTCTCCTTCCTCGACTCCGGCCGCCGCGACCTGCCACGGGATCCAGCCCGATTCGCCCCCGTGTGTGCTCCTCCGCCTCCATTCTCTTGCCAGTAGCTTCACCTTGCATCACTCGTTCTGACCCGCGCCTCAATTCGTAGTTTGCAGCCCTCCACCGGAGTTCCCCATCCTCACCCGAGCCGCCGTCCGCCGGAGATAGTGTCGCCGTCGACGTGGTGCTCCCCGTTGAACGAGTCCACCACCCACCGACGCGGAAGAAGACGCTGAAGCTCTTGGTACCCTCCGTTTCTGCTAACTCGCCGTGGTTCGACGCCGGCGTCCACCGCAGTCTTCGGGCGCCGGCGAGCTTTTCAAACCTGACATGTGGACCCCGCATGTCAGCCTCTGTTTTATTCCACCCCGAACCGTTTTCTGTTGGCGCCTTCGGGCAAATATGTTTTCTCCTTTGCGCTTGCGCATTCCCAGCCGAACCGTTTTCTGTTTTCTCAGTTAAAACCCTGGAACTTTTCTGTTTCATTACAGATAAGTCCCTGGACAGAAACCTTTATAACTTTTTAATAAAAAGGAATTTTTGAGTGATTCTTTTTCTGACAATCTTCAAATTTTGTCTAGTTTTTTATGGGATTTATCTGAAAAATATTTTGAAAAGTTTCTGTGTATGTGTTAGTTTTCACGTTAGTACCCGTTTCGTGATTGCCGTAGGTTCCGGGAGAGGTGACGGAGCCGCGAACTTCGCCGAGCTAGACTCCGACTTCTCCGAACCAGGCAAGCATGTTTTGAACATTTGATATGACAGGTGTTTTGCATGTTCGCGTGAAAGTTTGTGCATGGCATATGAGTGTCGGTAAAAACCTCGTTGCTTGTAAGGTGACGACCCGGTTGTTCCAAAGTTGCGATGACCTCTGATGAGAGGTGGCCTAATCATGTGGTGACATGAAGGGCAGCAAGGTGGTACTGTTGTAGCATGCCAGCCTTGCATCATCAGACTTTCCCCGACCTTATCGTGGTTGGAGCTACGTTATCGTTCTTTTCCCGCATGTTCCAAAGTTGCGATGATCTCTGATGAGAGGTGGCCTAATCATGTGGTGACATGAAGGGCAGCAAGGTGGTACTGTTGTAGCATGCCAGCCTTGCGTCATCCGACTTTCCCCGACGTTAACGTGGTTGGAGCTACGTTATCGTTCTTTTCCCGCATGTTCCAAAGTTGCGATGATCTCTGATGAGAGATGGCCTAATCATGTGGTGACATCAAGGGCAGCAAGGTGGTACTGTTGTAGCATACCAGCCTTGTGTCATCCGACTCTTCCGACGTTAACATGGTTGGAGCCGTGTTACCGTTCTTTCCCCATTCCGTGCTACCACATGTCTCATTGCCAGGATGCGGTTTAGTAAGTTGGTAACCTCTTTCCGTGTACACACCAAACAGAGAGGCCGGGATGATGGTACCTTGGCCCAGGATTAAAGCCAGTCATCCGGTCAGGGGGCATGGGTGTTTCCGGTTGGGACCGAGAGGGGGGCACCCCCTTAGATCGCGCGTAGAGAAATTTGATCCCATGCTACGCGAGGTTGTAGCCTCCCCGTCTCAAGGTTTTTCTTGGATGTTGCCGAGGGTGATCCCTGGCTTCGGATGGTTGAATTGGGTGTGTACTGGTTAGACGTGTTTCTTCCAAAATACCGTAGACGGAACTAGTCCCCGTGACTACTGAAATCCGTTGGCTGTGGTTAAGTACAAACTCTGCAGAGTCAATTCTTTCCAAATCATCATATCCATGATCAAGTATGAGAACATTATATTGCATATCTATCCGCATTGAAAAACCTGTTCCCGGTGAACAAGCTCAAGTGGTAAATTCAGATTTATTGTTATTCCTGTGGATGGACTAACTTTATATTTGTCTCATGCTTGTGATAATTTATGTTCCCGAACTATTGTATTATTGAGCTACAATATAAGCCCTTTATGAGACGTCGCGCCGACGTCCGACTGTGGCGTGTACTCATTTCTCGCTTTAAATATAAGCCCTTTATGTGATGTCGCTCAGACGTCCGACTGTGGCCTGCACTGTCTTTATTTCCTGTTATAAGCCCTTTATGTGGTGTCGTCCCGACGCCCGACTGTGGCATTATCATTTCGCATTTTCCGCTCGAGGAGTCTTTCAGACACTCGTTTGGCACATGTATTATTATTCCGCATTTTCCGCTCGAGGAGTCTTTCAGACACTCGTTTGGCACCTGTACTACTATTCTGCAATTTTCCGCTCGAGGGGTCTTTCAGACACTCGTTTGGTACCAGTATTACTATTCTGCATTTGCCGCTCGAGGGGTCTTTCAGACACTCGTTTGGTACCAGTATTACTATTCTGCAGTTTCCGCTTGAGGCGTCATTCAGACCCTCGCTTGGCACCCAGTATTTATTATCTCTATGTCTGATCGCACTTGTTAACTTGTTCATGTGCTTCATGTTTACATTTATTATATCTTTTGTCCGAACTGTCTTGCGAGTACTTTCATAGTACTCACCTGGCTTGTTGATTTGGCCAGATGTTGACGAAGGCGATCTCTTGGATGAAGAGTTTGATAGCGCGTCCGATGCCTAGAGGAGTCCTAGTCAGTCCTGCGCGATCCCGGATATTGGTCACTTGTATTGTGTACGCTTCCGCCACCCGCAATAAGTCTCCTCGAGCCTCACTCCGACGCTCGATGAGTTGTAGTCTTCTGGAATCATATCACTCGCTTCGCGGTGATATTTCCACCACCGTTATTATCGTGAGTTAGTAGTCGCCACCCTATCCGCCGTTTTGTTTTGGCGGCGTGCATGTAATAAATTGTTGGGCAGTCTCTGCTCAACCTTGTATTATATTTAGTACTCCTGGTATTTTTCTTCTGTGACCAAGATATTGTCTACCAGTGAGAAGGAATTCTTCCTCGCTGGTCCGTAAAAGGGATTGGTCTCTCAATAATTATTTTATTGAAAAACCGGTCGTGACAACTATCTCTTAGTCTTGTGCTTCATGAATAGGGATTTGAAAAGGAGGACAAGTGGATATTAAAATTCCTACGTTTTTTCTTTCAAGGAGACACTAAAACAAATCCTACAGTTTTCCTTTGCTCCATTCCTTTGAACCAAATGCATGAATAGTAGTAGCATAGGAAACTTTCCAATTCCTATGTTTTTCCTTCAGTTTTCCTTTCAAGCACTGGCGATTCTAGTAGCCAGGCATGAGCAGGAAAAATCCTACACTCAAAAAATGTTTCTCTGCTACTTCTACTGCTTTGGACCCAGGCCACTGCCCTACTAGCTCAACTCAGAGGCTCATCTACAAATGCATAGCTCAAATGCGCAGAGATAAATAGTGATGGCATTCAAGAGAGTCCATCGCGAATAGCTAAGTTGCCTGGTACCTCATCGCTTGTCATATAGTAGGAGAAACTAATCGTATTTCACGTTACTACGTGTGCTCAATGGAACATATATATAACATGTAGAGTAAAAAAGCGATGCAACAAGTGTACAACCTCTTTGGCGAAGCCATGTCGATCTCAGCGTGATTGGGTTGGTCGGTGAGGATGCTCTGGCTGATTTGGCTGTCGGAGGAGGGGAAGAAGATCTTAGGCGTCTGGAGATGGACCCCTGGGTACTGCTCCGCTGTGATGGAGGGTTTCATCGTTGGAGCAGCTACGGTGAGTTGTACGATGGCGAGGCTGAAGCAGGACAAGAGAGACAACGTTAACTTGAGTGGAATTCTAATAGCATCTCCAATAGATGGCGTAAAATACATAACCACAAAGTGTAGATGTAAAATACATCAGCCGCTCATCTCTGAACTTAACTATCAAAACTGAATTTAACTATCGAAACTGAATTTAACTGTCGAAACTGAATTTTGCTGTCGAAACTGAATTTTACTGTCGAAACTGAATGCACTAGTAGCAGAAAAGCAGTAGCAGCAGCAGCGCGTGCAAGAGCCGGGGCAGCTGGTCATGTCGCAGCATCTCAGGTAGCAGCTGCAGGGGCTCGAGGGAGAGCAGGATCTGCTGCTTGTGCAGCAGCAGCATGCACAAGAGTAGAGTAGCAGCAGCTCGCGCAAGAGTAGAGCAGCAGCGCAAGCAAGAGCAAGAGCAAGAGCAAGAGCAGCAGCGCAAGCAAGAGCAAGAGCGAGAGTAGCAACATGAGCAAGAGCAAGAGCAAGAACAGACCAGGCAGGGGACCGAGAGCAAGAGTAGAGCAGCAGCGCGACCGAGAGCTAAAGCAGCAGCAACTCCTACTGATGTGGACGTCGCCGCCGAGGGAGCGACGCCATGGAGGAAGTGGCTGGCAACGCCGCCGTGGATGGAGCCGCGCCATGTCGGCTCGGGACCGAGTGCCGGCAGCACCGTGAGATCGAATGAAGAAGAAAATGCGGCGATTAGTGTACAACCTCTTTGATGGCACCGATTAGGCCTCAGCTTCATCCGAGGAAACGGTGATGATGCTACTCTTTCGGTGGTGCAGGTGAAGACGGCTGTCGGCGTCCTAGGAACGGGGGTACCCAGACTTGCCTGCCCGCGGCCCACGGCGTGGCTCTATCGACGGCCCGGTACGGCCCAGCTCCAAGCAACAACAACCCAAGACCCTCGCGAGGGGCCAATCCTCGCGAGACAGACAACACCAAGACCTCCCTGGGGGGGCGGCCTCCCTAGGCTGGCTCCCGAGGAGCGGAGATATCTATGCAAGCTACACCTCGCGAGGTTCATATGATGTGAGCTATGACGATCAAGGCCAGACGGGCGTCAGCGGGTGCAGTGTACCAGTTTCCTCTTTGGTGCTAAGGAGGCAAGCGCAGGAGCAAGGTCCCGAGGAATCAATCAAAGTTTTCCATTCTGGTGCAACAAGACCAACACTGCCCGGACGACAGGAAGGAGGTCATCGCGGAGCCCACCGTAGTGTCACCACTAGAGACTTTTGCAGGCGAAGACTACTTTTGTCAGGAGAGCTTGTACTAGCCGTCCCCCTTCGGATTTGGCCGTTGTGGGATCCCTTCCCGCCTACATATGGGAAGAGGACCAAGGCCACTATAAATAGGAGTTAGCCACCACCATAGACGGGACGGATCCATTCCACCCTAACCAGCTCACCAGCTCATCGAGCACAAGAACACCTCACCTCCTGAGGCTGTTCCACCACTGTACTAGTTCATCCAGCCCCTCGAGGCAATCCACCACAAAGCTGGAGTAGGGTATTACACCGCAAGGTGGCCCGAACCAGGATAAACTGCTATGTCTCTTGTCCATTAGATTCATCGAGCTAGGCCGTGGATTCGGTGAGCAGGCAGACTGGGGAGGACGAGTTCTTCGCACGCACCCCAGAGATCAAACCTCTCAAGGGTCTACGGAACCCTGAATCCGACATTTGGCGCGCCAAGTAGGAGTGCGTCGGAGCCTATCTTCTTCCAGTCGGCCCGCCATCGCCCTGCCGTTCTAATGGTTGACGATCCGAGGGCTCATACCGAGCACTGGGTTGCTTGGCCCGCCTGGGCAGTGTCGTCTGCCCAAGAAGACCTCCACTCCGTGCTTCAGGCGGCCCACACACCGCCCAACACCTCCGTACGCGGGCGGCGTGGGCCGGTGCCGTCCACTGTCGTGCCACGGCGTACGCGCGCCACCACACGATCTTCGGGATACGTCGCGGCGACAACACCACACACTCGCCGAGAGCAGGCAAACATGCAAGCCGTGCGTTGCAGGTTGGCGGAGGGCGGCCGCGACACCCTGCTGGAGAGGGTCGCCGAGCTGCTTGATGCCGCCTACAGAGGTGCGGCGCCCTTCTGCTCCCTGCCCACGCCTCAGGTTCTGTCTGGGGCGCGCGCCGGGCCTAGGCGCGCCCGCGTGCCTCCTGGAGCACCTGGGGGGTTCGACAGCATCAACACGGCCCGCGGCGCTGCTCGTCCTGCCATGACTGTGCCTCCTTCAGTCGGGGCAAGCTCTGGTGGTCCCCTGCGAGGCCGCGCTGCGATGTCACCCCGCGGCCACCAGGGCCAGGCGCAGGGCCTGGTGGCCCAAGGTGTGGGGCACCCAGGCAAAGGCTCCGGCGCGGCAACTTCAGACGCCTATGTGCCCCGCATGATGGACCTAGAGTACACGCCATAGGAAGACCCCGATTCGTTCCCTGAGCCAGGCTAGGCAGAAGGGACGCTAGAGGCTGAGGCTTTCCACGAGCCACCCGGAAGCTTCGCCGACCCCTTCGACGACAACAATCGCAGGGTACAGGCGGTATCTCATGGGCATGCTTACGCTAACCATGGACCGCAGGTGAACCAGGCCACAGCAGTGGCCGGAGACCCCAGGGCGGTGGCTTCGATCCCAACGGGAGTATCGCACTTGGGGCTGCGCGGGAGGGGCCCGGAGCCAGGGCCTCCCCTGCGCCGCATGGAGCAAGGCGTTGCACGGAGGTAGGTCCTCTGCCGGGGGAGGCGCTGGTGAGCCCTTCCCCCCTGGCAGTGGGCCTGTGGTCGCCGAGGGCGCCGCGAGCGTCCCCCTTGCCACTAGGTCTCGTCCTGGTTTCCGGACACCCCAATGGTGGTCGGGGGAGGTGCAGGGCGGGGCCCTCGTCATGCGATATGAAGTAAGGCTCACGCCTGTGAAGGTCTCCGCTCGTGACACTCTCACATAATAATGAGTGGGGCTGTACACGCCCCGGAGTCTCCTGAGTGCCGCCCTCGGGCCTCACGGGGGCTCCTTCCCACGTCCAAGTGGAAGCAGCATGCTCCGTGCTGGCCGTGACACTGTCCCCCAATGACTATGCTCACATCCAGTGAAAGCACTTAGCTCCACGCTGCTCCACGCTCGTCCCTCTATTCCGTAACTTGATTCGCCGCCTTTTGGACTGAGATTTGAATTTCTTTTGTGTTATCAAAAACTGGAGGAATTTTCTCTTGTTCGTGTTGATTTCTTGCGTTCTGGTTGCGTGTTTTACTTTGAGGCTCACAACTGCTGCCCCCCTTGCGAGCGCCTCGTGAGCGGGGGCTGGTCGGTGCGTGGCGCCAGTCATGTCCGAACGGCCCGGGCAGGACCCCCTCGGGGTCAAGGATGCACTCGCCGCAGGATCTCCGCTTGCACATATTGCAGTAGTCCGGCGTTCGCTCCTCGCGAGGCCCTCTTGAACAGACCAGCAGGCTTCTCGGGAGACTTAGAACCTCATGAGCCCTGAAGGGCTCACCTCGTGATGAACGCTCAACCGAGATGTCGGGGTTCACACAAGACTTCCGGAACCAAGGTATGACGTAACAACTGCCCCACTCAGGAGCCCCGCGGGCCTGGAATGGCGCATCTCAAGTCCTGTCCTTAAAAGGTGCATCATCATTTAACACATTCTGTTTCATACATTATAAGGGGCTCCCCTTTCAAAATGCTTTCACACCCCGCAGGGCCACGCCCGGAGGTTTTCTCTTTCATATAGGTTGAGGCAAAAGGAAATGCAAGATTAGTTGGAGGCCTTGCCTTCTGCGCTGTCCCCGCTGTCTTCATCTTTGCCACCCGAGCTGCCGCTAGCGTCGTCTTCATCATCACCGTCAGTGCCACCTTCTCCAACCAACACCACAGCCGCGTCATCTTTAGGGGCAAACTCCGTGACCAGGGCGCCCACGTGGTCGTCCACCCAGTTCGACAGGTTTTCTCGGATAGCCCCGAGCACAGGGGCTATGGCAGCGTTGAAGTCAAAGTGGGGGTGGAGGCTCTGGATGTGACTGAAGACGCGCGAGAATGCACGCCCAAGGAAGCCCCGACTCCTCTCCTCAACGAGCTCACGAGACCTCGCGGCTCAGTCCTCCAGGCGCGTCATGACCTTGGTATAGAAGCGGAGGTGGCTGGCGTAGTCTTCCTCGCGCGGGTGAGTCACGCTCTCCTCGCAGATGGTGCTCAAGGCTCGGTTGGATCTCACCCTGCGGCCTGGAGCATAGAAGCGTGCTCGCGCTGCAGCATCCGCGGACGACATGCCTCGTCCGCATTCTTCTTCGCGAGGGATGCGGCGCCATCGATCTGTTGCTGGAGTGAGAGCAAGTTGGCGCGCGTGGAGGCCAGGTTAGCCTGGGCGAATGTCTGAGCTGCCTTGGTAGCCCTCTCCAGTCGCTCCGCCTTGTCCAGCTTTGTCCTAAGGGGGGCGGTCCTACCCTCAACCTCGGCTTCCAGGAGCTCCAGCTTCTGGCGGTGCTCGTCGGCAAGATCCGCGCGAGCCTTCGCCACCCTCTGATCGACGTCCTCCTGGATCTTGGCTTCTCGCGCGATGACGATGTCTTCAGCCATGGCCACCTGGCGCTCCCTCACCACCAGCCGGTCAAGCTCCAGGCTGCGCTCCAAGGCCTCCAGCACCAGTGCCTCCTCATGTTTCTGGATCTCCTTCTCTTCGGAAGGTGCTCCCCTCATTGACGCCAAGACGGCCCTACGCGCTTCAATCCGATGCTCAAGGGCTGCGTTCAAGGCCTGGAGTTCCCGCTCGCACTCCTCGGTTGCCTCACGACGATGGTCGGCCGCCCTGGCCTCCTCCAAGGCCCGGGTACAAGCCTCATGCCAGGTCGCAAGGGACACTGCAGCCTTCGCGCTGGCGCGCTCATGCTGATGATGCCCGAGGTTGATGGCCACCTTCAACTGGTTCCACTCGTGCACCAGCCGAAGGTCCTCCGTCTCAAGGCGGGTGTCAACGTCGGCAAGCTCTTCTCCGAGTCGGCTCAGTGCACCCATCGCCTCCCAGAAAAGCTCGTGGCGTACAACACCAAGCCTGCGGGCGAGCTTCAGCGCATGGCCAAGCCCGTCCTTCGCGTCGAGAGTTGTTGGGGAAGCTTGAGGCGGCCCGCCTGCCCCTGGCGAGGGGCTGGTGGCCGGTGCTTTCCCCGCCACCCTTTGGGCCTCACAGGAGGTGCTGGGTGGCGTGTCCTCACTACTCGAAGACGAGTCTAGGGCTGGGATTACCCAGCCACCAGTGATGACCAATGGAGGAGCCCTTGGCATGCCTTCTACTCCCCAAGCCGGACCATGAAGGATGGACGACAGGAACGCAGGATCGAGACCCCACATCGGCACGTCTGCCTCTTGGACAGGCCCTATGCCTCTCGCAGTGGTCCAGCGTGTGTCGCGGGATATCCGCGGGCACCTATGGGACTGGGTGGTCCCTTGCTGGTTTGGCGGGGGGACGTCGCATTGCACAGAGCAGATCAGCGCACGGTAGAGAGCATACAAGCAATTTACCCAGGTTCGGGCCGCTGCGAGGCGTAAGACCCTACTCCTGCTTTGGTGGATTGATGGTGGAATGAGCGTGGTGATGCATAGTACACTTGCCCGGCAGGATTTTCCTTGGGGCCACAGCGGCTATGCGCGTATGGTGGCTTGGGTTCATCAACTTTCTAACCCTTCCTACGAGTGCCATGGGCCTCCTTTTATAGATTAAGGGGTCACCACAGTGGCAAAGTGGTCATTATCCACTGATATGATAGCAAACAGTGCTATCATACCTAACTCTACGGGCTGATAGGGTGCATTAAATGCGCCGCTTAGTGTCACATCACTAGTTGCCCGGCAAGGCCTGCCGGGCTATCTTGCCAGCTCCGCACCTGTTCCCTCGACACATCGCAGGACGGGTGTCATATGTGGGTTTCTTCTGTAGGAAATGGCTGCCATGTGGCGAATGTCTGCCACTTAATCACCTTGCGGCTTGACACCGCACTGATTGACAACGTGAGTCGTGTTTGAGTGGTTGGTGGGGTGGTTCAATGCCCGTGAGCCCCGGCAGGCTTTGTCGGGGAGTCTTGGTTGCTTGCTTATGGTGGTGGCCTCGCCCCTTGCCGAGCTCGCCTGCCCGGCAAGGGAGGCCCTTCTATTATCGATATCTTGCTCCTGTGGTTTGATCTTGGTGTCTCTGGGCTGTATGTTGGTTCTTAAAATCTCTTGGTTCCTTAATCTCTGGCTTGACCTGGTGCTTCAACCTTGATCTCGTGCCTGTGCACAGTTGGGCAACAGACCCAGGGTTTGTTGCACTGACAAAAGCCCCCGGGCCTGCCCCGAACGCACTGCCGAGCATCGTCGGGGTAGGGCATAATAAGTGCACAGGCAGAACCGTTGAAGGGGTTGGCCCCTTGAGGTTTACATTGCTGCTTCATTAGTCTTGATCTCGGGGCAGTTTCCGATTTCCCCTTGCATTGTGCACGGCGTCGTGGAAGAACTTGGATCGTGGCCCGCGGATTCTCCTCACCCCACGATCACGAGGCGAAAACTGCCCTCCCACTCGCCCCCTCGTTCTGCGTGCATCCCGCCACGTGTTCCGCATGCATTGGGTGTGGTAGGTGGTGGATGCGGAGGACACGGGGAGGAGCGATATGGCTGAAACCTGAGCGTCGATGGTTGGGGCAGAGGGGCGGCCTCGACCCTCAGAGTCATAGTGGGTGCAGAGAGACAGTATTGGAGGAGTGGGACGGCCGTTTTCCATAGGAGGAACCAGCCCCCTACCCCGTTTCCCTATAAAAAGGGGCCGGGGCAGTGTTTTCCTGCACACACTTCTCCTTCTCCTTCGTGATCCTTCTCATCCGGCCATGGTGCGAGGGCGAGGGCATGGTGGAGTTCCGATGGCGGCGACGAGGGCTTCTTCTCGACAGCGCGCCCCCTCCCCGGACCGTGAGGCAGCGGAATCATCCGCAAGGAGAGGAGGAAGGGGCATGGTCGTGGTCGCCGCGGTGCTCGAGGAGGAGCAGGGCGGGGCGGTGCTTGCGCCTCTGCCGGCGGCTCCACCACCGATGGAAGGCCAGGTTGGTGACCAACCCCGGGAGTTCGTCATCAGGCTGTACAAGCCCGTGTGTGGTCACCTTCGCCTCCCAACTCCCTTTGCGCGGGAGATGGAACTTGAGCAACCACGCGCTCTGCGGCTACACATGAGGGGCTGCGGGAATGCAGGTATGAGGGTCGATGTCGACTTTCCCGCTCCTCATGTGATGTATATTCGCTACGGTTGGAAGACCTTTGCCCGTGCCCACGGCTTCTTGGAGGGGCACGTTCTCCAGTTCAAATTAATGGAGAACGGCCTGCTCTCCGTGACGATCTTCGGGCGCTCGGGTGGCCGCTTAGGGTGCCGCGCGGAGAGTTCGACCGATGATGAAAGCTCCTCCTCGAGCGAAAGCGACGAGGAGGACAGTGACGGCGATGATGACGGCAGCGGACGGAGGAGCGACGACTCCGACTCCGGCTGATCGTCGCCCGCACCATCTTCATCAGGCGGCAGCACCATCATCTGCATCTGCATCTCCTCCCTGGCAGTGCAATTTGCCGGGGAGTTGGATGGAGAGGTGCGGATGGTGCTACCGGGCTCCTCTAGCAACCTTCTAGCTGGACCCCGGCAGGCTTCCTCTTGGGGTGCAGCTCCATTAGCCCTGCCAGGTCCTGCTGGCCCTGGTGACGGTGGCCAAGGGGGTCGTCTTCCACCGTGCTCTCCATCGAGGCGCTCCCTTGCGCTTCTGTTCCCCCCGGGCTACCTCTCCTGGAGACCGATGGGAGCGGGACGGGCCTCCGCCCAGGTGCTCCTTTTGCCCTCCTCGCCTTCGACGGCTGCACCTAGGAGGAGAGGGACAAGAAAGGGCATTATAGAGCACTTATCTTTTTTCAATCTTAAACCTGTAGGCAATCGCCAAATTTTAATTCAAATAATGTAATTTCTCGAGTCCATCTTTGTGTTCTATAATGCTTTTACTTGTGTTAGCATATGAATGAAAAAGATGAACCTTGCCGGGAACCCGTGCATGTATATGTCCATGCAGAGGTGGAGTGCCTCTTTAATGTAAATAAACGAGTTTTTCCCGGCAGGATATCATGCCGGCACCCTCTTTGTCTGCCGGAGAGCTACGTCTACCGGGGAACAGGCAGAGGGGCCAGCCCCCCACTAACTCCTTTTCATCAAAGGCTACTGCGACCATCCTGACCGAAGCAATGTTCGATTCATAGATGGGAGCACCTAAGTTTCGAAAGAGAATCGAGGTTTTCTCATGCAAAGTTATAGCTTTACAGAACACTAATGGACAAGAGGTAAACTTATCTGTTTGGCTTTGCCGGGGATTGCCGTGCCGTGCAATCTTCTCGTCCTTTGTTGAAGTCAAGTTCATGTCAGGAACCTGCAACTCCATGCAGGAGAGAATTAATGCAGGATGCAATCCTATCTATATGCATATGCAAATGCTCATGAAATGCTTATGCAGTGATCTGGGTGTGCTCGTGCATGCATGCAATCTTAGTTGGGGCCCCCCTACAGCGCTTCTTTATTTTCTCTTGCACGGGGTCATCGCCCCGGCTTTGTACAAGGGGTTACATGCAGCTGAGGCAAGGCCTGTACAAAAGGGTGGTTGCCGGGCACTCGCGCCTTACGGATAGTACTTACGGAGATGCTTAATATTCCATGAGTTTTGCAACTGAGTGCCATCCCCGATCTCCAGACGGACTGCGCCAGGTCTGGTGACTCGTATCACCTGGTAAGGGCCTTCCCACTTTTGTGATAGCTTGTTTGTACCCTTGGCGGACTGAACATGCCTAAGGACAAGGTCACCTTCCTCAAAATGCTGGGCATGAACCCTGCAGCTGTGATAGCAACGCAGGGCTGGCTGGTAGCGTGCAGCACGCGTAGCATCCCGGCGACGGTTCTCCTCGAGTGGCACAGCGTCGTCACGCCGGTGCTGATCTTGTGATACTTCATTGTAGGCAAGCACTCGAGGGGACCTGTAAATGAGCTCCGTGGAGATAATTGCTTCTGCCCCGTAGATCAGGGAGTAGGGTGTCTGCCCGGTAGCTCAGTTAGGTGTCGTTCTGAGGGACCAGAGAAGTACCGGCAGCTCCTCAATCCACCGCCTGCCGTGCTTCTGCAGCGTAGCGAAAGTTCTTGTCTTGAGTCCACGAAGCACTTCAGCGTTCGCCCTCTTAGCTTGTCCATTGCTCCAGGGGTGTGCCACAGAAGGGAATGAGATCTTGCATCTGAGGGCATGAACATATTGCATGAAGGCGTGGCTCGTGAACTGGGTGCCGTTGTCAGTGATGATCCTTGCCGGAACTCCGAAAAGACACACGAATTCTTTCAAGAACTTGATAGCTGACTGAGCAGTCACCTTTCTCACGGCAGTCACTTCCGGCCAATTTGTAAACTTGTCGATGGCAACAAACAAGAATTCAAAGCCCCCGATTGCTCGAGGGAAGGGGCCGAGGATATCGAGCCCCTAGACCGAAAATGGCCATGATAGAGGGATTGTCTGAAGGGCTTGGGAAGGTAGGTGTGTTCTCTTGGAATGGAACTGGTAGGCTTCACATGTCGTGACGAGCTCAACTGCATCTTGGAGGGCTGTGGGCCAATAGAATCCTTGCCGGAATGCTTTCCCAACTAATGCCCTTGATTCAATTGTTGGGAATCGTAGCATAATTTTAAAATTTTCCTACACTCACCAAGATGCATCTATGGAGTATACTAGCAACGAGGGGAAAGGAGTGCATCTACATACCCTTGTAGATCGCGAGCGGAAGCGTTCCAATGAACGTGGATGACGGAGTCGTACTCGCCGTGATCCAAATCACCGATGACCGAGTGCCGAACGGACGGCACCTCCACGTTCAACACACGTACGGTGCAGCGACGTCTCCTCCTTCTTGATCCAGCAAGGGGGAAGGAGAGGTTGATGGAGATCCAGCAGCACGACGGCGTGGTGGTGGATGTAGCGGGTCTCTGGCAGGGCTTCACCGAGCTTCTGCGAGAGAGAGAGAGAGGAGTTGCAGGGGAGGAGGGAGGCGCCCAAGGCTGTGTGTTGCTGTCCTCCCTCGCCCCCCCTTTATATAGGCCCCCTTGGGAGAGGGGGCCGGCCAAAACCCATCTAGGGTTGGGGGGGCGGCGGCCAAGGGGTGGAAAGGGGTGCCTTGCCCCCCAAGGCAAGGGGGAAGCTCCCCCTAGGGTTCCCAACCCTAGGCGCATGGGGGGAGGCCCAAGGGGGGCGCCCCAGCCCACTAAGGGCTGGTTCCCTTCCACTTTCAGCCCACGGGGCCCTCCGGGATAGGTGGCCCCACCCGGTGGACCCCCGGGACCCTTCCGGTGGTCCCGGTACAATACCGGTAACCCCCGAAACTTTCCCGGTGGCCGAAACTTGACTTCCTATATATAATTCTTCACCTCCGGACCATTCCGGAACCTCTCGTGATGTCCGGGATCTCATCCGGGACTCCGAACAACTTTCGGGTTTCCGCATACATATATCTCTACAACCCTAGCGTCACCGAACCTTAAGTGTGTAGACCCTACGGGTTCGGGAGACATGCAGACATGACCGAGACGCCTCTCCGGTCAATAACCAACAGCGGGATCTGGATACCCATGTTGTCTCCCACATGTTCCACGATGATCTCATCGGATGAACCACGGTGTCGAGGATTCAATCAATCCGTATGCAATTCCCTTTGTCAATCGGTATGTTACTTGCCCGAGATTCGATCGTCGGTATCCCAATACCTTGTTCAATCTCGTTACCGGCAAGTCTCTTTACTCGTACCGCAATGCATGATCCCGTGACTAACGCCTTAGTCACATTGAGCTCATTATGATGATGCATTACCGAGTGGGCCCAGAGATACCTCTCCGTCACACGGAGTGACAAATCCCAGTCTCGATCCGTGCCAATCCAACAGACACTTTCGGAGATACCCGTAGTGCACCTTTATAGTCACCCAGTTACGTTGTGACGTTTGGCACACCCAAAGCACTCCTACGGTATCTGGGAGTTGCACGATCTCATGGTCTAAGGAAAAGATACTTGACATTGGAAAAGCTCTAGCAAACGAAACTACACGATCTTTATGCTATGCTTAGGATTGGGTCTTGTCCATCACATCATTCTCCTAATGATGTGACCCCGTTATCAATGACATCCAATGTCCATAGTTAGGAAACCATGACTATCTGTTGATCAACGAGCTTGTCAACTAGAGGCTTACTAGGGACACGTTGTGGTCTATGTATTCACACATGTATTACGATTTCCGGACAATACAATTATAGCATGAATAATAGACAATTATCATGAACAAAGAAATATAATAATAACCATTTATTATTGCCTCTAGGGCATATTTCCAACAGTCTCCCACTTGCACTAGAGTCAATAATCTAGTTACATTGTGATGAATCGAACACCCATTGCGTCCTGGTGTTGATCATGTTTTGCCCTAGGGAGAGGTTTAGTCAACGGATCTGCTACATTCAGGTCCGTATGTACTTTACAAATATCTATGTCTCCATTTTGAACACTTTCACGAATGGAGTTGAAGCGACGCTTGATATGCCTGGTCTTCCTGTGAAACCTGGGCTCCTTCGCAAGGGCAATGGCTCCAGTGTTGTCACAGAAGAGAGTCATCGGGCTCGACGCATTGGGAATCACCCCTAGGTCGGTAATGAACTCCTTCATCCAGACTGCTTCCTGTGCTGCCTTCGAGGCTGCCATGTACTCCGCTTCACATGTAGATCCCGCCACGACGCTTTGCTTGCAACTGCACCAGCTTACTGCTCCTCCATTCAAAATATACACGTATCCGGTTTGTGACTTCGAGTCATCCAGATCTGTGTCGAAGCTAGCGTCGACGTAACCCTTTACGACGAGCTCTTTGTCACCTCCATAAACGAGAAACATATCCTTAGTCCTCTTCAGGTACTTCAGGATATTCTTGACCGCTGTCCAGTGTTCCATGCCGGGATTACTTTGGTATCTTCCTACCAAACTTACGGCAAGGTTTACATTAGGTCTGGTACACAGCATGGCATACATAATAGACCCTATGGCCGAGGCATAGGGGATGACACTCATCTTTTCTATATCTTCTGCCGTGGTCGGGCATTGAGCCGTGCTCAATTGCACACCTTGCAATACAGGCAAGAACCCCTTCTTGGACTGATCCATATTGAACTTCTTCAATATCTTGTCAAGGTATGTACTTTGTGAAAGACCAATGAGGCGTCTTGATCTATCTCTATAGATCTTGATGCCTAATATATAAGCAGCTTCTCCAAGGTCCTTCATTGAAAAACACTTATTCAAATAGGCCTTTATACTTTCCAAGAATTCTATATCATTTCCCATCAATAGTATGTCATCCACATATAATATGAGAAATGCTACAGAGCTCCCACTCACTTTCTTGTAAACACAGGCTTCTCCATAAGTCTGTGTAAACCCAAACGCTTTGATCATCTCATCAAAGCGAATGTTCCAACTCCGAGATGCTTGCACTAGCCCATAAATTGAGCGCTGGAGCTTGCATACTTTGTTAGCATTCTTAAGATCGACAAAACCTTCCGGCTGCATCATATACAACTCTTCCTTAAGGAAGCCGTTAAGGAATGCCGTTTTGACGTCCATCTGCCATATCTCATAATCATAGTATGCGGCAATTGCTAACATGATTCGGACGGACTTCAGCTTCGCTACGGGTGAGAAAGTCTCATCGTAGTCAACCCCTTGAACTTGTCGATAACCCTTAGCGACAAGTCGAGCTTTGTAGATGGTCACATTACCATCCGCGTCCGTCTTCTTCTTAAAGATCCATTTGTTTTCTATGGCTCGCCGATCATCGGGCAAGTCAGTCAAAGTCCATACTTCATTTTCATACATGGATTCTATCTCGGATTTCATGGCTTCTAGCCATTTGTCGGAATCCGGGCCCGCCATCGCTTCTTCATAGTTCGAAGGTTCACCGTTGTCTAACAACATGATTTCCAGGACAGGGTTGCCGTACCACTCTGGTGCGGAACGTGTCCTTGTGGACCTACGAAGTTCAGTGGCAACTTTATCCGAAGCTTCATGATCATCATCATTAACTTCCTCCCCAGTCGGTGTAGGCACCACATGAACATCTTCCCGCGCTGCGCTACTTTCCGGTACGGAAGGGGTGACTATCACCTCATCAAGTTCCACTTTCCTCCCACTCAATTCTTTCGAGAGAAACTCCTTCTCCAGAAAGAACCCGTTCTTGGCAACGAAGATCTTGCCTTCGGATCTGAGGTAGAAGGTATACCCAATAGTTTCCTTAGGGTATCCTATGAAGACGCATTTTTCCGACTTGGGTTCGAGCTTTTCAGGTTGAAGTTTCTTGACATAAGCATCGCATCCCCAAACTTTTAGAAACGACAGCTTAGGTTTCTTCCCAAACCATAATTCATACGGTGTCGTCTCAACGGATTTCGACGGAGCCCTATTTAAAGTGAATGCGGCAGTCTCTAAAGCATAGCCCCAAAATGAGAGCGGTAAATCGGTAAGAGACATCATAGATCGCACCATATCCAATAGAGTGCGATTACGATGTTCGGACACACCATTTCTCTGAGGTGTTCCAGGCGGCGTGAGTTGTGAAACTATTCCACATTTCCTTTAGTGTGTACCAAATTCGTGACTTAAATATTCTCCACCACAATCTGATCGTAAGAATTTTATTTTTCTGTCACGTTGATTCTCAACTTCACTCTGAAATTCCTTGAACTTTTCAAAGGTTTCAGACTTGTGTTTCATTAGGTAGACATACCCATATCTACTTAAATCATCAGTGAGAGTGAGAACATAACGATATCCTCCGCGAGCCTCAACACTCATTGGACCACACACATCAGTATGTATGATTTCCAATAAGTTGGTTGCTCGCTCCATTGTTCCGGAGAACGGAGTCTTGGTCATCTTACCCATGAGGCATGGTTCGCACGTGTCAAATGATTCGTAATCAAGAGACTCCAAAAGTCCATCTGCATGGAGCTTCTTCATGCGCTTGACACCAATGTGACCAAGGCGGCAGTGCCACAAGTATGTGGGACTATCGTTATCAACTTTACATCTTTTGGTATTCACACTATGAACATGTGTAACATCACGTTCGAGATTCATCAAAAATAAACCATTGACCAGCGGGGCATGACCATAAAACATATCTCTCAAATAAATAGAACAACCATTATTCTCGGATTTAAATGAGTAGCCATCTCGAATTAAACGAGATCCAGATACAATGTTCATGCTCAAAGCTGGCACTAAATAACAATTATTGAGGTTTAAAACTAATCCCGTAGGTAGATGCAGAGGTAGCGTGCCGACGGCGATCACATCGACCTTGGAACCATTCCCGACGCGCATCGTCACCTCATCCTTCGCCAGTCTCCGTTTATTCCGTAGTTCCTGTTTTGAGTTACAAGTATGAGCAACCGCACCGGTATCAAATACCTAGGAGCTACTACGAGTACTGGTAAGTTACACATCAATTACATGTATATCACATATACCTTTGGTGTTTCCGGCCTTCTTCTTGTCCGCTAAGTATTTGGGGCAGTTCCGCTTCCAGTGACCACTTCCCTTGCAATAAAAGCACTCAGTCTCGGGCTTGGGTCCATGCTTTGACTTCTTCCCAGTAACTGGTTTACCGGGCGCGGCAACTCCCTTGCCGTCCTTCTTGAAGTTCTTCTTACCCTTGCCCTTCTTGAACTTAGTGGTTTTATTCACCATCAACACTTGATGTTCTTTTCTGATCTCCCCTTCCGCTGATTTCAGCATTGAATATACCTCGGGAATGGTCTTTTCCATCCCCTGCATATTGTAGTTCATCACAAAGCTCTTGTAGCTTGGTGGAAGCGACTGGAGGATTCTGTCAATGACCGCGTCATCCGGGAGATTAACTCCCAGCTGAAGAACTGTTCTCACTAACAGAACTGAGGTTGTGCAACCCAGACATTCTGAGTATGTGCTCACTAACAGAACTGTTCTCCTCCATTTTACAGCTGAAGAACTTGTCGGAGAGATCATATCTCTCGACCCGGGCATGAGCTTGAAAAACTAATTTCAGCTCCTCGAACATCTCATATGCTCCATGTTTCTCAAAACGCTTTTGGAGACCCGGTTCTAGGCTGTAAAGCATGCCGCACTGAACGAGGGAGTAATCATCAGCACGTGATTGCCAAGCGTTCATAACGTCTTGGTTCTCTGGGATTGGTGCTTCACCTAGCGGTGCTTCTAAGACATAATCTTTCTTGGCTACTATGAGGATGAGCCTCAGGTTCCGGACCCAGTCCGTATAGTTGCTGCCATCATCTTTCAGCTTGGTTTTCTCTAGGAACGCGTTGAAATTGAGGACAACGTTGGCCATTTGATCTACAATACATAGTGTAAAGATTTTAGACTAAGTTCATGATAATTGAGTTCATCTAATCAAATTATTTAATGAACTCCCACTCAGATAGACATCCCTCTAGTCATCTAAGTGATACATGATCCGACTTTAACTAGGCCGTGTCCGATCATCACGTGAGACGGACTAGTCAAGATCGGTGAACATCTCCATGTTGATCGTATCTTCTATACGACTCATGCTCGACCTTTCGGTCCTCCGTCTTCCGAGGCCATGTATGTACATGCTAGGCTCGTCAAGTCAACCTAAGTGTATTGCGTGTGTTCCGAGGCCATGTCTGTACATGCTAGGCTCGTCAACACCCGTTGTATTCGAACGTTAGAATCTATCACACCCGATCATCACGTGGTGCTTCGAAACAACGAACCTTCACAACGGTGCACAGTTAGGGTGAACACTTTATTGAAATTAATATAAGGGATCATCTTACTTACTACCGTCGTTCTAAGCAAATAAGATGCAAAAACATGATAAACATCACATGCAACCAAATAGTGACATGATATGGCCAATATCATCATGCTCCTTTGATCTCCATCTTCCGGGCACCATGATCATCTTCGTCACCGGCATGACACCATGATCTCCGTCATCATGATCTCCATCATTGTGTCTTCATGAAGTCGTCACGCCAACGTTTACTTCTACTTGTATGGCTAACGCGTTTAGCAACAAAGTAAAGTAAATTACATGGCGTTATTCAATGACACGCAGGTCATGCAAAATAATAAAGACAACTCCTATGGCTCCTGCCGGTTGTCATACTCATCGACATGCAAGTCGTGATTCCTATTACAAGAACATGATCAATCTCATACATCACATATATCATTCATCACATCTTCTGGCCATATCACATCACATAGCACTTGCTGCAAAAACAAGTTAGACGTCCTCTAATTGTTGTTGCAAGTTTTTACGTGGTTTGTAGGTTTCTAGCAAGAACGTTTTCTTACCTACGTCTGACCACAACGTGATTTGCCAATTTCTATTTACCCTTCATAAGGACCCTTTTCATCGAATCCGTTCCGACTAAAGTAGGAGAGACAGACACCCGCTAACCACCTTATGCAACTAGTGCATGTCAGTCGGTGGAACCTGTCTCACGTAAGCGTACGTGTAAGGTCGGTCCGGGCCGCTTCATCCTACAATGCCGCCGAAACAAGAAACGACTAGTAGCGGCAAGAAGAATTGGCAAACTCAACACCCACAACTGCTTTGTGTTCTACTCGTGCATAGTAACTACGCATAGGCCTGGCTCATGATGCCACTGTTGGGAATCGTAACATAATTTTAAAATTTTCCTACGCTCACCAAGATGCATCTATGGAGTATACTAGCAACAAGGGGAAAGGAGTTCATCTACATACCCTTGTAGATCGCGAGCGGAAGCGTTCCATTGAACGTGGATGACGGAGTCATACTCGCCGTGATCCAAATCACCGATGACCGAGTGCTGAACGGACGGCACCTCCGCGTTCAACACACGTACGGTGCAGCGACATCTCCTCCTTCTTGATCCAGCAAGGGGGAAGGAGAGGTTGATGGAGATCCAGCAGCACGACGGCGTGGTGGTGGATGTAGCGGGTCTCTGGCAGGGCTTCACCGAGCTTCTGCGAGAGAGAGAGGTGTTGCAGGGGAGGAGGGAGGCGCCCAAGGCTGTGTGTTGCTGTCCTCCCCCCTTTATATAGGCCCCCTTGGGAGGGGGGGCCGGCCAAAACCCATCTAGGGTTGGGGGGGCGGCGGCCAAGGGGTGGAAAGGGGTGCCTTGCCCCCCAAGGCAAGGGGGAAGCTCCCCCCCCCCCAGGGTTCCCAACCCTAGGCGCATGGGGGAGGCCCAAGGGTGGCGCCCCAGCCCACTAAGGGCTGGTTCCCTTCCACTTTCAGCCCACGGGGCCCTCCGGGATAGGTGGCCCCACCCGGTGGACCCCCGGGACCCTTCCGGTGGTCCCGGTACAATACCGGTAACCCCCGAAACTTTCCCGGTGGCCGAAACTTGACTTCCTATATATAATTCTTCACCTCCGGACAATTCCGAAACCTCTCGTGATGTCCGGGATCTCATCCGGGACTCCGAACAACTTTCGGGTTTCCGCATAGATATATCTCTACAACCCTAGCGTCACCGAACCTTAAGTGTGTAGACCCTACGGGTTCGGGAGACATGCAGACATGACCGAGACGCCTCTCCGGTCAATAACCAACAGCGGGATCTGGATACCCATGTTGGCTCCCACATGTTCCACGATGATCTCATCAGATGAACCACGGTGTCGAGGATTCAATCAATCCGTATGCAATTCCCTTTGTCAATCGGTATGTTACTTGCCTGACATTCGATCGTCGGTATCCCAATACCTTGTTCAATCTCGTTACCGGCAAGTCTCTTTACTTGTACCGCAATGCATGATCCCGTGACTAACGCCTTAGTCACATTGAGCTCATTATGATGATGCATTACCGAGTGGGCCCAGAGATACCTCTCCGTCACACGGAGTGACAAATCCCAGTCTCGATCCGTGCCAACCCAACAGACACTTTCGGAGATACCCGTAGTGCACCTTTATAGTCACCCAGTTACATTGTGACGTTTGGCACACCCAAAGCACTCCTACGGTATCCGGGAGTTGCACGATCTCATGGTCTAAGGAAAAGATACTTGACATTGGAAAAGCTCTAGCAAACGAAACTACACGATCTTTTATGCTATGCTTAGGATTGGGTCTTGTCCATCACATCATTCTCCTAATGATGTGATCCCGTTATCAATGACATCCAATGTCCATAGTCAGGAAACCATGACTATCTGTTGATCAACGAGCTAGTCAACTAGAGGCTTACTAGGGACACATTGTGGTCTATGTATTCACACATGTATTACGATTTCCGGACAATACAATTATAGCATGAATAATAGACAATTATCATGAACAAAGAAATATAATAATAACCATTTATTATTGCCTCTAGGGCATATTTCCAACATCAATGTGTGAGCCGCACATTCCTTACTGAATCTCAGCCAGCAGTTCCTTTCCATCCTCCCTGTGGACACACGTCAATTTCACACCATTGGGCCTTCTTCTGTACAGAGTGTCATCGATAAACTGATACATACTGGCCCTCCAGGCTACTTTCTCAGCTTCATCTTGGTCGCCGGGAAGTTCTCCGGTTTGGAGGAAGCGGACGATGTGCCTTGCCCAAGTTGGAGCCTGGGGCTCGGCAACGAGGACTAGCGGCACCTCTGCTGCGGGAGTACCAGCCTTGTTCACAAGGTCCATAGGCCCGGCTGAGGGGGCGGTCCGGCAGGCTGTGAGGAGTTGTTTCTGGCAGGGTCTCTGCCGGGGGCGGACGGCTCGACCAGGAGAGGCTTACCGTAGTCCAATTTTCTCCTTTTTTGGGCCATTGTGGCTAGTGATACGGAGGGCTGAGAGAGATGGAGAACAAAAGTTCCTAGTTCCACAGGAAGCTTCTGCGCAGCACACTTTGATAGGTGATCAGATATGCTGTTTTCCGCACGGGGTACGTGCTCTGTTTGCAACCCATCAAAGTGCTCCTCTAATCTCCTCACTTCCTCAACGTATGCTTCCATCAATGGACTTTGATAATCCTTGTTGACTTGTCTCACCACAAGCTGTGAATCTCCTCGAATGATCATCTTCTTAATTCCCAATTCTGGTGCAATCCTGAGCCCGGCAAGGAGCCCTTCATACTCAGCTATATTGTTGGTGGCTTCTTCCCGGGCAAAGTGCATTTGGACGACGTACTTTAAGTGCTCCCCGAAGGGGGCAACAAGAAGCACGCCAGCCCCTGCACCCTGTAGGGAAAAAGCACCATCAAAATACATAATCCATTTCTTGGGGTGATTCCTTGCCGAGGAGAGCTATTTCTGCCACTTCCTCATCAGGGATTGGCATCCATTCTGCAATAAACTCTGCCAGTGCCCTGCTCTGAATAGTTGATGTGGTCTCAAACTTCAAACCAAAGCTGGATAACTCCAAAGCCCACTCCACTATTCTACCGATGGCCTCAGGGTTTCGGAGTATCCTTTGCAACGGAAAATGAGTGACAACCGTAATCTCATGGGCTTGGAAGTAGTGGCGCAGTTTCCTTGAGGCCATGACGAGGCCAAAGATCAACTTTTGCATGCCAGAATACGTCGATATAGCCCCTTGTAACAAGGAGCTGACGAAGTGTACTGGGCGCTGCACCACTTTCTTCCTTGCCGCCCCTTGGGGTTGCTCTCGTTGCCGTGCTTACTGCTGCTCTGATCCTTTTCTGACTCTGCAGTGATCTGGCCACTCTCTGCCTCATCCACCTCTCGCTGTGCTACCAAGGCCGCACTGACCACTTGGTTGGTTGCCGCCAAGTAAAGCAATAACGGCTCTTGGGGTTTGGGTGCAACCAAGGTAGGCACAGACGATAGGTAGGCCTTAAATCCTTGCAGAGCTGCATCTGCTTCCGGGGTCCACTTCATGGGCCCTGCTATCTTCAAAATTTTGAAGAACAGCAAGGCACGCTCAGCAGACATGGAAATGAATCTGCTTAGCGCGGCAACGCATCCCGTCAGGCGCCTTACATCCTTAACTGTCCTTGGTGCTTGGATCTGATCAATGGCCTTGATCTTGTCGGGGTTGGCTTCAATCTTGTGGCACCCTGGCTCAGAGAAACTGGAACGCCCCATATTCCAGCCAAGAGATCGAGGAGAAATCTTCTGGAATACGACACTGCTTAGCATAGAACAAATCAACTCTTTATTACAAGCTATGTGGGTACAAGGGGGATTACATCGGCACGGCGACACTACGCCTGCCACGGTTGCTCCATGCAAGCAGCAGAACAACACGATGCAGCGGAATAACTCTAGCAGCGGAACAACAACGACGGTGAGGAACTCCAGTCCGTAGGGACTCCGACTGGAACGCTTATCCTAGCTTGCAAACAAGGAATCCACGACAAGCAAGCAATCTAATCCGACAATGACCTACAAGCTAGCATGACACGGTAGGTCAGTACATTGAATGTACTTGCAAGCTCATAGCAACCAAGAGCAATCAAGACAAACAACAGCATGGCAATTACAGGTTAACAAGGATTAACATGATACTATCAGAACAACATGGCATATACAACATGATACAGCTAGAACAATACGAGCATGGCATGAACATATGAACATGATGATACTAGCATGCAACATGATGACACTATCATGCACCAACTTACTCTGCTCGGGTTACCTCGTAACCATCACATGCACAAACTTACCATCACGGACATCACACGATCACCTCAGGATCCAATCAAGCTTGGTATTACAATACCGTAGTAATCATTACATGACCACAAGGAGCTTTACCTTTACCCTTGACTCTCGCATAACACCACAAATATCCATCAATTCGGTATCCTCGATACCACGGTGATCATCTCACGATCACAATCAAACTCTTTCTCATCATCGAACCAGGGTTGTTATTAAGCACATTATTATTATTACTGTTGACCCATAGTGTGACCAACTACGAACTGGTCCCATGTCCACGGGCGCGGCTATTGATAGATTTAATACACACTCTGCAGAGGTTAGCATACTGTACCCACACCATGGAACCCATGGCCTCGCACTCCCATTCGGGTGGACCAACGGCGTTCCGACAAAACCAATCTACTACCATGACACTCTCCCAGCCACTCCGACAAACTCCCCTTTGGGCTAAGTCATGGGTGGCCCCGTGCCTACCAAAGGCATCAACGGCCACCATCGTGGTAAAACAAACAACGGTCCCAAACGGGGACAATGGTATACCAATCACAACAACGGGCACACAAGGCTTATGCTGTCCTACCCGGCCAAGGTAGCGCCCACGCATAACCTTCCCTCATTGGAGGCACTGGCGAGAGGCATGACAATAGACCTAGTTAGGACCCCCCCCCCATAAAAGGCAAATGTGGTTGCACTGGTCAACTTGATTTGGTGGCACCATGACTTAGCCAATAGTTGTTCAAGTTCATTTAAGTCCGGTTAAACTTGAATGCAAATGATGCTGAGCCATATTAAAAAAACATAATGCAACTACAATGCGTGAGCATGATATCAACATAATCATGGGGGTGCAACATAATCAACAAGCATAACAACAACATTAAAACATTTATCAAGATGAGCACAGAATGCTGACGAGCATGTATATCACAAGTAGAACACTACTCAAAGCATAACATGACCACTAGCATCAACAATAAATACTAAGCAAGAACGTATCAAGAATACTACCAAGTAAGCATATAACCAGCTAGATGCAAAGGAACATGCATAATCACGGTACTCGGCATCAGACGATAGTCATGCTCCGAAGAACCTGACCAACACCAACATGTACTACTACCAAGCATGACATATGATAGAAATACTAGCAACTAGTACATGATAACCAGGTGCATCAAAACATAGCATGAAAGTGAACACAAATCCATATGCACCATCGAAACAACGATAACCGTATCAAAACAAGCAGGCATTTATTAAATATTCAAGTTGAAAACCATGGCTATTGCATGGCCATCATGCATGTGGGTGTTGTGGCTTGCCTGGGGATGAAGAATACACCGGGGAGAAGTGCGGAAAGATCGCGGAAGGAATCGTCGGAAAAAGGTTCTCCCTCGGAGGGGGCTGATTAGGGGCAAGGGCATAAAGGTCATTTTCAAAATGAGAACACATAGTGAAAATGATACCAACAGAACGGGCTCGACGAGACAAAGACGCGGGCTTTGGAATCACCTGATTCGGAGCTACGGTTGCGAAGATACGGACGGAAGAAGGCTAGGGACTAATCTGTGACAGAAATATTCACAAACAGGTCCTGGTGGTTAAATCAGAAAGCACCTTCTCTGAAACTACGCCTTCTGCAAAAGAAAATGTATTCTCAGCCGTAGAAGGACTAAAGTACGCTTTCAATAGTTGAAAACGCATTCCTGCCCGAATACGTTTCCACTTACTTTGTGCGGGCCCGGGCCTTGAGCCACTTCCACGCGGGACCCGCGAGCGTTGACTCCCTCCTCCCGCTCCCTATCTTCTTCATCGCGACGAACAGAGGAGGGAGCGAGGCAGCGGCGAGATCGGCGCTGGCCCGGCCACCTCCCGCCGGAGCGACGGCACCGACGAGTGCGGGGAGATGTGCCGCATCCTCCTGGACCCCGCAGCAGCGCCAGGACGGAGCAGAACGACAGCGGCTTGCGGCGACCGAGGACAAGGGCGGCGGTCGAAACTTGGGCACATGGCCACAGCAGCTCCAGCAAGGAAAAGAGGGGTGGGAGAGGTTTGCCGGGGTGGAGTGGTTCTTCTGGTGGTGGAGGATCGGAGGAAGAAGGCGCGGCTCGGGCAAATTTAGGCCGAGTCCGGCGGCGGGCACGGCGGCAATGTTGGGGAAGGAGGGCTCCTGGAGCTCGTTGGAGTGGTCAGGGCTGCGTGTGGGAGAGCGGGTAAGAGGCTAGTGAGCTCAGGCGAGCTCGGGGTGGCCTATTTATAGGCGAACAAGCTCGGAGGGGAAACGCGGCCACGGTGACATGTCGACGGCGCGCTGACACGAGAAGGGTGATACGTCCATTTTGCATCATGCTTTTATATCGATATTTATTGCATTATGGGATGTCATTAAACATTATGTCACAATACTTATGCCTATTCTCTCTTGTTTTACAAGGTTTATATGAAGAGGGAGGATGCCGGCAGCTGGGATTCTGGCTGGAAAAGGAGCAAATATTAGAGACCTATTCCGCACAACTCCAAAAGTCCTGAAACTTCATGGAAGTCATTTTTTGAATTAATAAAAAATACTGAGTGAAGAAAGTACCAGAGGGGGCCCACACCCTGGCCACGAGGGTGGGGGCACGCCCCCTACCTCGTGGGCCCCCTAGCAGGCCTCTGTTGCCCATCTTCTGCTATATGAGGTCTTTTACCCTGGAAAAAAATCATAAGCAAGCTTTCGGGACAAAACTCCGCCGCCACGAGGCGGAACCTTGGAGGAACCAATCTAGGGCTCCGGCGGAGCTGTTCTGCTGGGGAAACTTCCCTCCGGGAGGGGGAAATCATCGCCATCGTCATCACCAACGATCCTCTCATCGGGAGGGGGTCAATCTCCATCAACATCTTCACCAGCACCATCTCCTCTAAAACCCTAGTTCATCTCTTGTATCCAATCTTTGTCTCAAAACCCCAGATTGGTACCTGTGGGTTGCTAGTAGTGTTGATTACTCCTTGTAGTTGATGCTAGTTGGTTTATTTGGTGGAAGATCATATGTTCAGATCCTTTATGCATATTAATACCCCTCTGATTATGAACATGAATATGATTTGTGAGTAGTTACGTTTGTTCCTGAGGATATGGGAGAAGTCTTGCTATAAGTAGTCATGTGAATTTGGTACTCGTTCGATATTTTGATGAGATGTATGTTGTCTTTCCTCTAGTGGTGTTATGTGAACGTCGACTACATGACACTTCACCATTGTTTGGGCCTAGAGGAAGGCATTCGGAAGTAATAAGTAGATGATGGGTTGCGAGAGTGACAGAAGCTTAAACCATAGTTTATGCGTTGCTTCGTAAGGGGATGATTTGGATCCATATGTCTCATGTTGTGGTTAGGTTTACCTTAATACTTCTTTTGTAGTTGCGGATGCTTGCAATAGGAGTTAATCATAAGTGGGATGCTTGTCCAAGTAAGGACAGCACCCAAGCACCGGTCCACCCACATACCAAATTATCAAAGTAACGAACGCGAATCATATGAGCGTGATGAAAACTAGCTTGACGATAATTCCCATGTGTCCTTGGGAGCGCTTTCCTTCATATAAGAAATTGTCCAGGCTTGTCCTTTGCTACAAAAAGGATTGGGCCATCTTGCTGCACCTTATTTACTTTCATTACTTGTTACCCGTTACAAATTACCTTATCACAAAACTATCTGTTACCCATAATTTCAGTGCTTGTAGAGAATACCTTACTGAAATCTGCTTATCATTTCCTTCTGCTCCTCGTTGGGTTCGACACTCTTACTTATCGAAAGGACTACGATAGATCCACTATACTTGTGGGTCATCCAGACTCTTTTCTGGCGCCGTTGCCGGGGAGTGAAGCGCCTTTGGTAGGTGGAATTTGATAAGGAAAAATTTATATAGTGTGGTGAAATTTACTGTCACTTGTTACTATGGAGAGTAATCCTTTGAGGGTCTTGTTCGGGGTATCTTCACCCCGACCAGTAGAGCAAAGAGTTACTCCTCAACCTACTGAACCTACTGAAAATGTTTACTTTTAAATTCCTTCGGGTATGATAGAGAAACTACTAGCTAACCCTTTTGCAGGAGATGGAACATTGCATCCCGATTTACACCTAATCTATGTGGATGAAGTTTGTGGATTATTTAAGCTTGCAGGTATGCCCGAGGATGTTATCAAGAAGAAGGTCTTCCCTTTATCTTTGAAGGGGGATGCATTGACATGGTTTAGGCTATGTGATGATATGGGATCATGGAACTACAACCGATTGAAATTGGAATTTCATCAGAAGTTTTATCCTATGCATCTTGTTCATCGTGATCGTAATTATATATATAATTTTTGGCCTCGCGAAGGAGAAAGCATCGCTCAAGCTTGGGGGAGGCTTAAGTCAATGTTATATTCATGCCCCAATCATGAGCTCTCAAGAGAAATGATTATTCAAAAATTTTATGATCGGCTTTCTCTCAATAATCGCTCCATGCTCGATACTTCTTGCACTGGCTCTTTTATGATGAAGACTACTGAATTCAAATGGGATTTATTGGAAAGAATTAAACGCAACTCTGAAGATTGGGATCTCGACGAAGGTAAGGAGTCAGGTATAACACCTAAGTTTGATTGTGTTAAAACTTTTATGGATATTGATGTTTTTCGTGAATTTAGCACTAAATATGGACTTGACTCTGAGATAGTAGCTTCTTTCTGTGAATCCTTTGCTACTCATGTTGATCTCCCTAGGGAGAAGTGGTTTAAATATAATCCTCCCATGTTCTCGTTCAAAAAAAATATAACCCTCCCATTGAAGTAAAAGTAGTTGCACCTATTAAAGTTGAAGAAAAGACTATCACTTATGATGATCCTGTTGTTCCTACTGCTTATATTGAGAAACCACCTTTCCCTGTTAGAATAAAGGATCACGCTAAAGCTTCAACTGTGGTCAACAAAAGTAATATTAAGACACCCAAACCCCCTGAGCAAATTAAAGTTGAACCTAGTATTGCTATGGTTAAAGATCTCTTGGCTGACAATATTGATGGGCATGTCATTTACTTCTGCGAAGAAGCTGCTAGAATTGCTAGCCCTGATACTAAAAATAAACATAGACCTGTGGTAGGCATGCCTGTTATATTTGTTAAAATAGGAGATCATTGTTATCATGGTTTATGTGATATGGGTGCCAGTGTCAGTGCAATACCTTACGCTCTACATACAGAAATTATGCATGATATTGCACCTGCTGAGATAGAAGAAATTGATGTTACAATTAAGCTTGCCAATAGAGATGCTATTTCACCAGTTGGGATTGTCAGAGATGTTGAAGTCTTGTGTGGGAAAGTTAAATATCCCGCTGATTTTCTTGTTCTTGGTTCCCCACAAGATAGCTTTTGTCCCATTATATTTGGTAGACCCTTCTTGAATACTGTTAATGCCAGGATAGACTGCGAAAAGGATGTTGTTACTATTGGTCTGGGTGATATGTCTCATGAGTTTAATTTTGCTAAATTTCATAGACAACCCCGTGATGAGGAAATGCCTAGTAAAGATGAACTTATTGGTCTTGCTTCTATTGCTGTGCCTCCTAGTGATCCTTTAGAACAATATTTGCTAGACCATGAAAATGATATGTTTATGAATGAAAGAAGGGAAATAGATGAAGTGTTCTTTAAACAGGGACCTATTTTGAAACACAACTTGCCTGTTGAAATCCTAGGGGATCCTCCTCCTTGTGACGCCCTCGATTCAATCGTACACTAATCATACACGCAAATGTGTACGATCAAGATCAAGGACTCACGGGAAGATATCACAACACAACTCTAGACACAAATTAAAATAATACAAGCTTTATATTACAAGCCAGGGGCCTCGAGGGCTCGAATACATAAGCTCGAAAACACAAGAGTCAGCGGAAGCAACAATATCTGAGTACATACATGAGTTAAACAAGTTTGCCTTAAGAAGGCTAGCACAAAGCAACACGATCGAAGAGGCAAGGCCTCCTGCCTGGGAGCCTCCTAACTACTCCTGGTTGTCAGCGGTCTCCACGTAGTAGCAGGCATCGGCGGTGGCATCTGGCTCCTGGGCTCCGACATCTGGTTGCATCAACCGGAAAGGAGAAGAAATGGGGAAAAGGGGGAGCAAAGCAACCGTGAGTACTCATCCAAAGTACTCGCAAGCAAGGATCTACACTACATATGCAACATTATCAAAGGAAGGCTGTATATGTGGACTGGGCTGCAGAAATGCCAGAATAGAGGGGAGAACCTAGTCCTATCGAAGACTAGCATCTTATGGAAACCACCATCTTGTAGCAACAGGAGGGAGTAGAGTAGCATAAAGTAAAGTAGTGGTAGTAGTAGTGTTATCAACCTCGGCCAGAGATCCTTTCTCGACTCCCTGCGAGAAAGCAATCCCAGAGCCATACTATCCATTTCTCATATCCATGTCTCATCTCAAGTATCCAGTTCTAGTTGTATCGATCGGGATACAACTCCAAGTGTCCGTTACCGTAGGACAGGCTATCGATAGATGTTTTCTTCCCTGCCGGGGTGCACCAACTTACCCACCACGCTCAATTAACTCCGGCCGGACACACTTTCCTGGGTCATGCCCGGCCTCGGCCAAACAATACGCCGCAACCGACCTAGGCTTAATAGAGAGGTCAGCATGCTGGACTAAACCTATGCCCCCAGGGGTCATGGGCCATCTCCCCAGGAGCTCCTGCATGTTGCGTACGCGGCCGGTGAGCAGATCTAGCTACCTCCTTTAAAAAGGCAGGTGCTTACCAGTCCAACCCGGTGCGCGTCGCTCAGTCGCTGACGTCTATTAAACTTCGGCTGATGCATACGATGCAGAACGCCCATACTATGCCCACGTGATGGTTAGTGCTATCAGGCCAGAGGCCCCTCGGATCAAATATCCAAATCGTAGTGGATTAGGAGCATGCGGTAACAAGCAGAGACTCACGAAAGATGTGACCCCGTTGCCCCGTCTCGAGGACTTGCGGCAAGGGCTAAGAATGCCCGGCCATGCCTCGTAAGTATCTCGCGGGCACCTTCCAGGTCAACCCGACTCCACATCACTCACGGGTACTGTTGAGGATATAGACCTTAGAGTCACCCGCCAGAAGGGGCCGGGTTACTCATAATGGTCATCGCCAGAAGCCCGGCGCCAAGCTTGAAGACGGTGGGCCAAAGATGGGCTTAAGACCCGGATATGGCTTAAGGCCTGTAGTTACAATCATTATCATGGTAGAACTTGTAGTGTAAGGCAAGAATAGTTGAGAGTCCGAGCCGGACACTCTTATTAGCCGGCCGGGACTCTGAGAGCTGCTGGGCGCCAACCTTCCTATATAAAGGGACGACCCGGCAGTGGTTTTGAGGACAAGAAAGATCTCATCGAGAGCCAGGCATAGCAGTTAAGTTCCCTGGTCATCGAAACCCTAATCAATACCACCTCAACTGGACGCAGGCTTTTACCTTCACCGTAAAGGGCCGAACCAGTATAAACCCTCGTGTTCCTTGTCCCGCCTAACCCCTTCAAGCTTCCCAGCTGCGATGGCTCCACGACTAAGTCCTAGCTTAAGGACATCTGCCGTGACAATTCCACGACAGTTGGAGCCCACCGTGGGGCCAGCGCACGGTGGATTTGAGTTCTTGAAGGGCAGCTTCGAAGGGCTCAAGGGATACACTGTGGGCCGGATGACCAAGAGTCGTCGTGGCAAGCTCTAAATCGACGATGCAAGCTGGGGCCCCGACGCCGGCTCAATTGAGTATGGGTACCGGGTCCCCTTCGGCGGAATTCATGTTTTCATTGGCAAGATTGGTAAGCCGGGCCCTGAGCCGGATCTCTGCGCCGATCTCATCGAGACGGCTCAGCGTGCACGACCCGCCCGGGCCCGGCCTGCCTTAAGGCATGCTTTTGTGGGATGTATCCATGGAGGGCCCTCTGATCGATCTGGATCTGGTGATGAGACGGCCGCCGGCTCTGACGGCGAGTCGTCCACCGATGAGTCAAACTTGTTGTATCAACTTCAAGATGGCAGGCTCATGGGTTGTTCCGATGGTAACAGTATTCCGGACCCGTTTGAGCCGCCAAGTCAGGTTGGAGTCTTTATGGCCTGTGCACAGCCTGTTCAGAACCCTGCTGCTGGAGCGGGAAACCTGGTGCCCTCGCCGGCTCAGGTGCTAATGGATCTCACGGACAAGATGACGGCCCTGTTAACCGCCACGGTTGACCCGGCGGATCAAGCTCAGCATGATGCGGAGGTGGCACAGCTAAAGTTAGATCTAGTGAAAGCTAAGGAGGATCTGGCAGCAGAAGGGATCAGGATGGCTGCAGAGAGGGCGGCTCTCGACGCCCAAACCCAGTTGATTCAAGCGCAGTCCTTCCGGCTCACGATGGATCAAAACGCGTCCAATGAGGTCTTGAGAAGGACGCATCAAAAGGCCCAATCTCGACTCCCTCCGGTTTACGATCCACGAAACCTCTTCAACACGCCAGGTGCAGGGTCTAGTAACCCGCCAGGGGTCATAGTGCCCGGGTCTGGGACCCCTATTCAGCCACAAGTGATGGGGCCTCCCCAGATGCCCCCTGCCCCGCCTCAGTACGTGCCAATACCACCGGGTCATTATGCCAACCCGCTGGAGAACATGGTCGCCGCGGCAGCACGGCTGGCGGCTCTCCCAATTGACGGCGACTCTCCGACAGCTATTGAAACCCGCCGGGTCAAGGAACTCCTTCAGACGGCACTGGCGCAGCAAGAGGCGTACTCCTACAGCCGGGACAGGATCCACTCGACCCCTCGTCCAGGCCGGAGCCCGAGTTACAGCAGACACATGGTCTCAGCGACCGGCTCAAGTAACGTTCGACGTCATGACCCGCCCCTGGCCATGGCCCGGCTCATAACGGAGCCTTTCACGCAGCAGGCCAAGACAGAGCGCGGCAAGTGGCGGAACATGTGCCTCAGTTGACGGCTTACCAGACTCCCCCGGCCTATCCGACGACTTCCGTCGACGTGGGTATCCCTACCAGGACTGGGGGTGTCCCTTGTTTAGTGCCAGCTATCCGCAATGAACATCTACCCAAGGACTTCAAAGGCCCTAGGAAGGTGCCTAATTACACGACAGACTTACAACCCGCAGCCTGGATCAAGAGTTATGAGATGGCCATGGAGCTGCTGGAGGTCAGTGAAGTGGCCATGGCTAAGTACTTCACCATGATGTTAGATGGGACTACCCGCACTTGGTTGAAAGGGCTACCACCAAATTCCATTGGGTCTTGGGCTGAGCTGAAGGCCCGGTTCATCCAAAACTTCAAGGATACCTATAGGCAGTCTATGTCAATTGTGGATTTGATGTAACGCCCACGATGCGGCTATATCTCCCACGTGTCGAGGCACGACTTAGAGGCATAACCGCATAGTGGTTTTGTCGCAAGAAGGGTCATCTTCACACAATCCCATGTAATGAACAAGAATGGGATAAAGAGTTGGCTTACAATCGCCACTTCACACAATACATAAATATTATTCACACATCATCCAAAATACAATCATATAGACCGACTACGGTCAAAATCCAGATGAAAATAAGATAACCCCAAATGCTAGATCCCCGATCGTCCCAACTAGGCTCCACTACTGATCATCAGGAAAAGACACGTAGTAACGACCACGTTCCTCGTCGAACTCCCACTTGAGATCGACGCCATCATCTGCACTGGCATCGTCGGCACCTGCAACTGTTTTGGTAGAAATCTCACACCCGCGAGATCAAGACTATTTAAGCTTGTAGGAAAGGGAGGTGCAAAGAGGTGGAGCTGCAACGGCAAAAGCATATATGGTGGCTAACTTGCGCACATGAGAGCGAGAAGAGAAGCAACAGAGCGGACGTCATCTAGCAATGACCAAGAAGTGATCCTGAACACCTACTTACATCATACATAACTCAGACCGTGTTCACTTCCCGGACTCCGCCGAGAAGAGACCATCACGGCTACACACGCAGTTGATGTATTTTAATTGGGTCAAGTGACAAGTTATCTACAACCGGACATTAACAAATTCCCATCTGCCTCATAACCGCGGGCACGGCTTTCAAAAGATAATACCCTACAGGGGTGTCCCAACTTAGCCCATCATAAGCTCTCACGGTCAACGAAGGATAAACCTTCTCCCGGAAAGACCCGATCAGTCTCGGAATCCCGGTTTACAAGACATCTCGACAATGGTAAAACAAGACCAGCAAAGCCACCCGAATGTGCCGAAAAATCCCGATAGGAGCTGCACATATCTCGTTCTCAGGGCACACCGGATGGGCAAGACGTCGGGTTGGCATAGACCCTGGTTGCCCAGGGGGCGCCGGACATCGCCCAGTTTGGGCCAGCATTCGAAGGAACACTGGTCCGGGGGTTAAAACAAGATGACCCTCGGGCTCGCGAAAACCCGGGGGAAAAGGCTTAGGTAGCAAATGGTAAAACCAAGGTTGGGCCTTGCTGGAGGAGTTTTATTCAAGGCGAACTGTCAAGGGGGTCCCATAAATCACCCGACCGTGTAAGGAACGCAAACTCAAGGAACATAATCCCGGTATGACAGTAACTAGGGCGGCAAGAGTGGAACAAAACACCAGGCATAAGGCCGAGCCTTCCACCCTTTACCAAAAAATATATATGCATTAATTAAATAAGAGATATTGTGATATCCCAACATATCCATGTTCCAACATGGAACAAACTTCAACTTCACCTGCAACTAGCAACGCTCTAAGAAGGGCTGAGCAAAAGCGGTAACTTAGCCAAACAACGGTTTGCTAGGAAAGGATGGTTAGGGCTGACATGGCTAAAATGGGAGACATGATATAGCAAGTGATAGGTAGCGAGCATGGCAATAGAGCGAACAACTAGCATAGCAAAGATAGAAGTGATTTCGAGGGGTGGTCATCTTGCCTGCAAGGTTCTCAGACTTGTCGAAAGCTTGATCCTCGTAAGCGTACTCGACAGGTTCCTCGTTCACGAACTCGTCTTCCGGCTCTACCCAATACAAGAACACAAACAAACGGAACCACAATCAACAACGAGAAATGCGCAAGCAACATGATGCAAAACATGTATGATATGCAAGATATGATATGCGATGCATATGCGTGCTCCGGAAGGAAAATGATGAACATGGCAGTAACTTGGCAAACCAAGCATGCCACTGGAAATATGAGATAATTTCGGTCGAAATCGATATAAAGATCACCGGAATCGGATGCACGGTTTGCAAATGGCAAGCAAAACAAGAATGACACTAATCTGCGATAAACAGCAAGATAGCATTTAAAATACAACAAGTAACAATGCTACATCACCCGAACATAGCAACAAAGCATATGACAGTAGTCTACAGGATATGCTTGACAAAAGATGAACACTGAGCTACGGCTAGTTCACAACATATCAAGCTCAAACAAGCATGGCAAAAGTGCAAAAGATTACAGGTTCACAGACTTAGTGAAAAACTGGACATGGCAGAAATCAGCATCAGGTAGCAATGTTCAGAGCATGAAATCAACATGCTACAGGAACTTAACGTAGCAAAACAAGGCATGGTAGTGTTCTACTAAATGCACATGACAAAAGTCCCTTACTGACCATAAGCCAAAAAGGACCAGAAGTTATGATGGCAGGCATGTAAACATAGCAAGTTTCGTTATCAGGTTTCAGACTTAGCAGAAAACAGAGCATGGCAGAAATATTAATATGTAGGCCTCTTTGTGAGCTTGATGCACTCACTACAGAGCAATGCATGACAAACCAAGTATACCTACAGCAAGATGGCATGTTTATGAAGCTATCCATGGCAATAACAATTGCATAGCATGTATGGATAAACTACAATAAGCTTGGCAAAAATGCATATCATGTTAAGAATCTGCCAGAAATATTTTATAGCAAAAGTAGAGCAAGATTAAGTCATGCTATGTTACTCTAAAATTGCAAACAATTGCAGGAATGGATCAATTACAACTATGTCTACAAAACATCCTTACTGAACATCTCCAAAATATGCATGGATCTCTCTGTAGCATCAAGTTTACATGGCAACAAAATTACAGCAGACTAGGACTTGGAGAAATCACTAAGTCCCTGAAATCAGAAATATTACGGGGCCTACTTTGCATGCTTGTGCTAGTCACCACAGAGATCACAAAAATACATGGACTACACCACTGGAAAGATGGCATGGCATATTTCAAAACACATGTAGAGCTCATACTCAAAAGATGCACAGATTAAATGATACAAAAATGACAAATCTCCAAGTTCTGATAAGAACCAGAAAATAACAGCAACTAGCCCTCTTCCAACGAAGATTTGGGCATCAATATGACCTCTAATTAACATGGTGCAATTGAACAAAATGAAGAGCATCACAAGGCGAACAATTTGACATATTACACGCGCGAATCGGAGCTACATGCAAGAAGTTATCGCCCCACGAACAGAGGCACATGCTGATGAAATTCCAGACTTAGAAAATATTTGGGGGTCGAGAAAAGTCAACTGCTCACGTTGGATCGATCGGATCTGGCTCGGCCAGCGATGGCGCCCGTGGCCGGCGACGGAGGAGGCGAGGGAGGCCGCGGCCGGAGGGAGGAGGCGAGGTGG